>NC_060121.1:124966530-125269561 GCF_021461395.2 Schistocerca americana
CCTGTCAGAAGCTTATCATCAACTTCCTCTCGACGCTGCTTCCCGGCAGTTTCTAGTCCTTAACACGCCTTTCGGCCTCTATCAATACCAACGCTTGCCATTCAGAGTTGCTAGCGCCCCTGCTCTCTTTCAGCGATTCTTGGAACAATTATTGCTCCCTGTCCCTGGGTGTATCAATTACATGGACGACATTGTTGTCACTGGCTCCACCACTGAAGAACATCTTCAAAATCTCGGCACACTTTTTCATGTCTTACAGACTGCCGGTCTTCAGTGTAATCTTCAGAAATCACAATTTTTTCAGGCATCTATCACGTACTTCGGTTTTCAACTCTCTCGGGATGGTATTCGTCCGCTTCAGCAAACTGTCGCTGCGATCGATGCCCTTCCTCGCCCTACATCTGTTAAGGAACTGCAGGCCTTCTTTGGGAAAATAGCATACTATCACAAGTTTTTACTGTCTGCGGCTTCGGTGGCTCAGCCGTTGCATCGCCTGTTGCATAAAAAAGTGCCTTTTCACTGGCCCGCGTCATGCGACATGGCTTTCCAGAAATTGAAGACTATGCTGAAACAGGCCCCGTGCCTGGCTACTTATCGACCTGGCCAACATCTTGTTCTTGCCACAGACGCCTCTCAATGCGGGGTTGGTGCAGTCCTTGCGCACCGTTTTTCTGACGGTTTGGAACAACCCATTGCTTATGCCTCCAAAACGCTCATGGATGGCCAACAAAAGTATTCTCAAATTGAGAAAGAAGCTTTGGTCATTATTTATGCTCTTCATAAGTTTGGTGTTTTTCTCTATGGCTCAAAATTTCACCTTGTTACGGATCACAAACCACTTGTTTCCTTGTTTCATCCATCAACGTCACTTCCCGACAAGGCTGCAGACCGCCTCCGCGTTGGGCTCTTTACTTGCCTCGTTTCAATTATGAGATTCATTTCTGGCCAACGGCTCAGCATGCAAATGCTGATGCTCTGTCTCGCCTTCCCATGGGTCCTGATCAGGCATTCAATAGGGACGAACTTTTGTGTTTCCACCTGGATGTTGCCAAGCAGCGGGTTGTGGACGGGTTCCCTATCACCGGGGACTGGCTGGCGGCTGCTACGGGTTCTGACCCTACCCTCTCCCAGGTTTTATGCTGTATCAGAAGGGTTGGGCAGATTGTCCATCCGCTACGACTTCTGATCCGTTGCGGAACTACTACGCTTTGCGCTACCACCTCACGGCTAGGGATGGTGTTATCCTCCTCTCCACTGACAATGCTTCGCCGCGTGTTGTGGTACCTGCGTCTTTGCATGCTTCGGTCTTGCGCCTCCTTCACCAAGGGCACCGGGGTGTCTCGCACAAAATCTCTGGCGCGCTGTCATGTGTACTGGCCTGGCACCGACTCTGAAATAGCACACATGGTCGCTGCCTGCGGCCCTTGTGCGTCACAGGCCGCTGCCCCGAAGTCATCTTTGTCACCGTGGCCTTCGCCTGCGAAGCCCAGGGAGCGCATTCATGCTGACTTTGTGGGACCCTTTTTAGGTACTTATTGGCTCCTCGTAATTGACGCCTACTCTAACTTTCCTTTCATTGTCCGTTGCACGACGCCTACCACCACGGCAACCACCAGTGCTCTCGCCCGCATTTTTTCTTTGGAAGGCCTCCCCTCTACTCTTGTTACTGATAATGGTTCGCAATTTGCCTCTTCCGAATTTGAGGATTTTTGTGCTCGTCACGGCGTTATGCATGTCACGGCTCCGCCATTCCATCCACAACCCAACGGTGAGGCTGAACGACTGGTCCGCACATTTAAGGCTCAGATGCGGAAACTTCTGACCTCTTCTGCTGCTGATGATGCGCTTCTCCAGTTTTTGGCGTCTTACCATTTCACCCCCATGGGCGACCACAGCCCGGCTGAGCTCTTACATGGCCGACAGTCCCGCACGCTACTTCATCTTCTGCGGCCTTCCATCTCACAGCCGCGGGTGCCTTCACTTGGCCGGTTCACCGCCGACAACCTCGTCTGGGTACGGGGATAAGGCAGGCGGCCAACATGGAGCCCGGGCCGCATCTTACGACACCGGGGCAGACGCCTGAATGAAATCCAGACGGACACGGATGTTGCAGTGCATCATTCGGACCAGCTTCGGCCTCGTGTGCCGGCAACGCCTGTTCCGAATGCTGCTACACCACCTTCAGCTCTACCTGACGCTCGGGAACTTCGCATCTCTCAATACTCGCTACGCAGCCTTCTCACCGTCATCGCGATGCCAGCACAAGAACGAACGCCACCAAGAGACGTGCCCATGCAGGAACCAGATGACCATCCTCTGTCAGAGCAAATCTACTTGCCTCCTCCTCCAAAGGACAACGACACATCGCCCATGTCTCTTGTCATATCAACTGGACTTGCCGCAACGGGCAGATTGGTGCATGGGGCCCCAGCAGATTCGACCCATACGTCTCCTGTCATCTCGACCCGTTATCATCGGGGACACTTCCGTCCATACGGGAAGCCTCCTCCTCGAGACTTTACGGCGAGTCAAACAACGCCCATGGACGTTGCCATCTCCAGGACACCTCCATCAAGACCAGTGCAACAATTTCAAAGGGGGGGAAAAGTGTTGTGACTCGCTGATCATTCGAAGTGCTGCCGCGCAATTACGCGCGTCCTCTTCGTGCAGTGCTGTCTGCCAGCCATGCAGCAGCTGCGCCACCTAAGCGGCCAGCCGAGCAGCGGCCGCTAGACTGGGACTCAGTGCTCATTCGAATGCTAACGTGTACACATGTCTTGGTTGTCAACTTACTCTGTGACTCATATGCGTTGTGTCGTTCTGAAATATATGTGTTAAACTTTATGTTATAACAGTCTCATAGTAAGACAACCCCCCCCCCCCCCCCCAGCATTGTTAGTGACAGTGTCCAAAAATTAACATTTTTTTAGATAATTGCTCTTGTAAACCTTATGCAATTTGTTCACATTTTATAAATAGTATATCACTTAAGTAAACAACACGCCAACAAAGCATTCAACTGACTATTATATGTCAACAACATACACTTAAAATTGATACTGGAATGAAAATAATGAAAGTTTTTATTATACATGGTGTGTGTATATATATGTATAAAGAATATGTGAAGAACCACACATCGTTGAAACCATGCACTTATGCATAATGGCAAGCTTCTTGTCACTTGTATGCAATTTGATTGTAAGATACAAATCAGTTTTGTATCTTACAATCAAATTGCATACTTGGCAACTAATATAGGGAAGAGACATGACTCAGAACTTTGTAAGAAAACAGTCAGAAGTAGGAAGTAAGATCCTGTTATATTCATATGACAGAAAGCACTATACATTAGTCCAAATAATGTCTATGTAAATGGTAGACATAACCACTGTATAAGTGTAAGAAGGTTCAGATTAACAACAGCACAGCAGAAATTATCAATGTCATATTAAACGCAAACTGCTGGTAGACGTAATTTACCCAAATTTTTATGTCGCATGTAGCCCAAGATCTATGTGTATGTAAAAAGTCTAGAATGTATAAAGGTAATCATACCAGAAAGCAATGCCATGTGCCCTCCAATTAAAATGACATAAATTAAATACCAAAAGTATTATGTTATTATTCATTGTCATACATGCATTCCTTATGAAAAGTAGCTTAATGTCTTTGATAATAATAAACTTAATAGTAACAATGTAGCAGTTCAACTGGTTGTGAATTGTTGGCTAATATGACAGTTATGATTTCTATATACTGCTTTTAGTCTCTACCTCATTACACTTATACAATTTTTTCAACTACCATTTACATGAACACTGGGCTACATCTTATAAACATATGTATTAATGTATAGTATTTTCTGTCACATGTAGATATGAGGACATTCTACTTGTAAGACTGGTCCTTGCTGCAGTTGTTCGCTAGGTTCTAATTCACATGTCTTTTCGTTATTAATTGCCAGCCAGTTTACGAGTTATTTACAAAATGTTCCTCACAGGACACTGTGGCTAAGAATGGCGATAGAAAAACCACACCACACTTCTGAACTCATGTGGTATCTTTTTACTATTGAACAAGTTACTTGGGGTTCACGTTAACTTTACATTTTCATACGATTCTGTACTGGAATTTTTTTTTGCTTACTTATACGCTGTTGCATAGAATTATATATTACTGTTAGTTTCAAATATTTTATACACCACTGTGTGGCAACTACAAAATAGATTTTTAATTGTACGAAGATTTCATATTGTCTCTTGTTATTGCAATAATTTTTGTTTCTTTTACTACAATTTGTAAATTGTTCAGTAGCTTTTCTGCTTCAATGAATATTCTACCAGTAGTACCATCAGGCACAAGTTGCCTTCTTGTAAGCCCTGATGCAAAACATCGTTTACTGACCTGCCTGCAGTGATATGGACATTTTCCATGTTGTTCATTGGTGCTACTCATTCTATAAACTGTGTTGTTAACACTTTTCATGTGAAGCCTATGTAATGTAATACCTGCACAGTGGATGTAACCTCCTCATATAATTGAGACACAATTATGTATTGTTTTCTAATGCTATGTCACTACAGTAAAGTAGTGTGTTAATTGCGACCTCATTCTGCCATATGGAAATTATCTGGTACTACACTATGTGATTGAAAGTATCCTGACACCCCCAAAAGCATACTTTTTCATATTAGGTGCATTGAGCTGCCACCTACTGCCAGGCACTCCGTATAAGCAACCTCAGTAGTCATTAGACATCATGAGAGCAGAATTGGCTGCTCCATGGAACTCACTGACTTCAAACATGGTCAGGTGATTGGGTGTCACTTGAGTCGTACGTCTGTATACGAGACAGAATCATATGTGAAACAAATGTTATTACTGTTAGTTTCAAATATTTTACATTTTATTATATTGAAGAGGGGTGTAATATGTAATAAGCCAACATCTATCCCCAGGCCATAACACAGGAATTACAAACTGCATCGGGATCCACTGCAAGTAGTATGACAGTTATATGACAGTTAGACAGGAGGTGAATAAACTTAGATTTCATGATCGAGAGGCTGCTCATAAGCCACACATCACGTTGGTAAATGCCAAACGACGCCCCACTTGGTGTAAGGAGTGTAAACACTGGACAACTGAACAGTGGAAAAACATTATGTAGAGTGACGAATCACAGTACACAATGTAGTGATCCGACAACAGGGTGTGGGTATGGCAAATGCGTGGTGAACGTCATCTGCCAGAGTGTGTAGTGCCAACAGTAAAATTCAGAGGTGGTGGTGGTGTTATGGCGTGGTTGAGTTTTTCATGGAGGGGATTTGCACCCCTTATTGTTTTGCATGGCACTATCACACCACAGGCCTACATTGATGTTTTAAGCACCTTCTTGCTTCCCACTGCTGAAGAGCAATTCGGGGATGGCGATTGCATCTTTCAACACAACTGAGCACCTGTTCATAATGCATGGCCTGTGATGAAGTGGTTACACGTCAATAACATCGCTGTAATGGGCTGGCCTGCACAGAGTCCTGACCTGAATCCTATAGAACACCTTTGGGATGTTTTGGAACGCCAACTTTGTGCCAGGCCTCACCGACCGACATCGATACCTCTCCACAGTGCAGCACTTCGCGAAGAATGGGCTGCCATTACCCAAGAACCCTTCCAGCACCTGATTCAATGTATGCCTGCAAGAGTGGAAGCTGTCATCAAGGCTAAGGGTGGGCCAACACCATACTGAATTCCAGCATTACCGGTGGAGGGCGCCACGAACTTTTAAGTAATTTTCAGCCAGGTGTCCGGATACTTTTGATCACATAGTGAATATGGCAATATCTCTGCCTTGGGTAAGAATTTAGAAATCTGTACTTTTCTTTCGATATAACGACGCTCTGCGTCATAATACTCGTGCATAATGTAAATATATTTTTTGGTGATATGTTTATTCTGGTTAGGATTTTCAACTCTGCAGAAAACATTATTCAGATGGCATATGACTGAAGTGATAATATTTCATCACTAAAAGAATGCCTTTTTGTAGACATCCCTGATATTGTAGGTGCAGTATGTTTTAGATCAATTTCTGTAGTCTTTTCATGTAACAAAATCGATCATATTTACCCTATGATAATGGGCCCCTTAATATAGATGAACTCAGGTTTTTGAAGATACTTTTATATTTTTTTCTTATTTTTACCAAATACTGCCTTATCGAAATTACAAGTTGTGTTATTGACAAAAAATATCTTCAAATCTAACAAAAAAGCCAACATTATCAGTTATACATTTCTGAAAATTACTGGTTGCTTAAATTGCAGCATTAAAAAAGCAAATAAAAACTAATAAGTTACAAGGATATTTACTTTCAAAACATGACCCCCCCACCCCTACCATCTAATGCTACCAGTCTGCGTGATCACATCATAATTATTGCCATTATCTTTCATTTCAAGTTTAGCCATTTTCATCATCCTCACACACATAAGACCATATTTATTTTAAAGGAAATGCCACCTTTATTTCGATAACTTCTCGGTTAATGGGGAAGCCTGCATTGAGTTTCTCCTGCACATACATCACAAATAACTGCTTCAGGGCACAAAATCTTACCTTCTGGAGTCCCAGAAAAATTTTTGTGAAGAACTAAAACAATGGAAAATCCAGGATGGAATAATGACATCATCATGTGTGAGAGTTGCTGTGTGTGTGTGTGTGTGTGTGTGTGTGTGTGTGTGTGTGTGTGTGTGTATGTATGTATGAGAGAGAGAGAGAGAGAGAGAGAGAGAGAGAGAGAGAGAGGAGAAGAAGAAGGCGGCTTTTTGGCCGAAAGCTTGCTTACTTGTTTAGCAGTCTTTTTGTTGTGCCTGTCTGCAACTCAACATATCATGTAGAACTAGTATCCTTTTAAACACATTCTTCATCTTGTACTTACTTCATACAAACATTCACTTCATTGTCAGTGAATTTTCATACTGCCATGAACTTGTTTATAGGCTTTGCTTCATTAATGACTATTAACTCAAATGTTAGCATTGAATGGTCTATGCAAATCATTTGCGAACTCTTAGACCCAGTTACCACAATAAAGCCTTGGCTACGATTTGCATATATTGTTGATCGCCAAA
This sequence comes from Schistocerca americana, assembly GCF_021461395.2. Taxonomy (NCBI): domain Eukaryota; kingdom Metazoa; phylum Arthropoda; class Insecta; order Orthoptera; family Acrididae; genus Schistocerca; species Schistocerca americana. Next base: position 124,973,667 of record NC_060121.1, read on the forward strand.
ATTTACTGTCATTACAACTCTGAGAATGAAAGCTAATTAAACACTGCAGTTACTTTTAAGACTGTTACTGCCATATATATGCTAAGATAAGAATGACAGGAAATGTAACTAAATTTCAAATTAAAATAACAATGACTATTAATTGAATATCTGTGTTACAGAATGTATTTTTTAAATGATGAATTTGATAAATATCATTACACACCAGTAAATAGTAATTGTAAAAATTAAAACAGTCCCTACACTATGGTTACTCTATAGTTACAGAATGAAATTACACACTTTCAGAGACTTAGCTGGACTCATACAGATATAATTTTATGAATATAGACTGAAGCGGTGAGCGAAAATTTGTACCAAGTCCGGGAACCGAACCTGGATCTCCTGCTTACCAGGCAGGTGCATTAGCCACTAAGCCACCTTGGTACAGTGGTCCACACAACTGCACGGATTACCCTGGCACACCTCCCTCCTTGATCCAAATTCTCACTGCCGCCACAGTCTACTTTAAATTCCCCCTTACATACAAGCAGAATTGCTGAGGCTCTCCATGTTGTGGAATAACACCTCAGCATTGAACCTTCATGGCTAACAGACCTGCCTAATAAGCACAAGACCCCAGTTTGATTCCCAGCCTTGGTAAAAATTTTCACTCACTGCTTCAGTCTATAGACATACTCTATAAATATTTGAAATATTCTGATGAACTTAAAAGTCACAACACCAAGGAAATTTAAATACGAATTCAATCTACATTCAAACATGAAACAGAAATACCTTGTGGCAAGCCATGAAGAATGTTTAACGTGAGACTGCGATGCTCTTCATTCTGTGGCATAACCACTATTGCATACAATGTTCCACGGCTTGCTATATTTGCTAGTACCCTACTTAGGGGCACTTCCTCATTTGGGAATAATAAATCAACAGTAAGACCAACTCCTTTCAACCAGTGTTCAATATATTCGGCATATTCCCTGAAACCAGACAAAGCATTGCAAATGTACTTACACAGCAGGCAAAAACCAAAATAGAAACAAACTTGGCTGACTATACTGTTTCACTACTGGATTGACAGGCAGCATTTTCTTTACCCATATTTGTGAAACTACTGGATATTTCTAAAATAAATGTAAAAAATGAGAGGGCTGGTAGAGTGGGTCATAACAAGCAACTTTCGCATAACAACCCATACCCACAACTCTTAACTTTCAGCACCAGGCATCATTTAACAGTGTTAAGCACTGCCAGGAAGGTAGCATATAATGCGTCATCCGAGTTGACATGGTAGCAGGTCAACGTTTTGATTTTCTCAGAGACACTGAGGCAAAAGAAGATGGGGCACATGTTTTGTGACCTTTATTTGAAAACAGTAATAAAAACTGCTCAAAATTACATCATTCTGCTTGAATGCATTCCAGAAAACAACATCCAAGTGATTATCACACCCTTTCAAACACACCTGGCAAAGTGGGGATTACATCAGAAGCTGGCATAATTCACACTATTAACTCTTCATCTGTCTTGACAGATATTTCATAAGCAACAGATTTCAGGTGTACCAAAACAAAACAAAAAATCAAGGGGCATCAAGCATCGACGGAACATGCAAGCCATGCCAACGGTCCACTGCACCCTATCCAATACCATCCAAATGATATCGCACCCCATGAGAGAAGTCAGCAGATGCACCATCATGCCAATACCATATATGCTGCCACAGGTGAGTGGAGCATGTTCCAACAACTCAGGCAGTGTTTCCCTGACAAATTTTAAGTATCTGCATTCAGTCGTTGGGGGAGCATCCATGGAGCAATCATGTTACTGCCTATCAAACCAGCCCAAATGATGATGGTGAAGTGCTCTTGGTGACCACAAACAAAGGCAGCTAGCGGATTTTTCCTTGTGCACAAATGTTGATTGTGGTTGTTGAAGATACCTTCCCTTGTGAACGATGGATGCCTCATCTGTAAAAAGTACAAAGTGTGTGAATTCAGGTGGAATGGCACACTTCCACAAAAAGTACAGGCAGAAGTCAATGTGGCACGGAAACTTTTCTGGGTTAAGGACTTGAGCTTTCTGATGGAAGTAAGGATGCAAATAATTTTCATTCCACACAACAGACCGTGGATTTGGAAAAGCAGGAATTTTTCCTTATTGCCCCGATGACAGATTCCAGAAGACACAGATACATATGATACTGAATAACAAGACGTTTCTTGGACAACAGCCTTCAAAATGCCACTGAAATAGGTTCGCTTTAATCTAACAAAAGGAAAGTCACGGCAAGCAAAGCACTTCATGTTAACCCCACAAATAGGTACTGCTATAAGGGACTGCAATGAAAATGATACTTACAGTGCTGAAAGCAAGGAGTCCCTATCATATGATTCTGATTCTACCTCCAGAACACCTAACAGTGATACAGAACATCAAGAGTCAAATTAAAATGAAGGCAAGGTAAATATATACTTGATGGAATAGATGATTTTATTATTGAGTAAATATGTTTCATGTTGATAATGTCATATACTTACTGAAACTGATATTTGCTTGTAAATTTTCCTGAATGCAAGTGTTTTTGAAGCAGTAATTTTGAATTTAATTAACCTACAAAAACTTGTTTTGGATAGAAAATGTAATACGTTGTTGTGAATATACCAATATATTTTTTTAAGCTTCAAAATAGTGATCAGATTCCAATTTGGTTTGTACATACAAAATAAATAAAAATTCACCTCACCTTGTGAGGTGAAACCAGTCAACAATTAAAATAATAAGCGCAATTATGAATAAAAAATTAACACGTGAATGTACCATCATCAAGGTTGTACAGTTAACACTTCAAATTTGTATTGCAATATCACTACAGTAAATGAATGATATTAAAAACCCGATTCACTCCAGCTTACAATACCATCAACTCTGAAAGCACTAAGGAGGAAGGGAAAATTTATAAATGAGTCGTTTTAACATCCATTTAATGCAGTTGGGGCTGGGACAAAAAATTGACATAATACGTGGGTAAATGGTAATGATAGGAGTAACTTCAAGGTTCCATTGTTTGGGTTGAAATGGCAGTGATAAGGTGACATCCTAGTAAATGTATATCTGTATGTTTTTTCTAGCTCGTTGATTTCGTGTCTGGGGAACTGTGGTCAATTCAGTTCTGTAAGTTCTACCTTTTCAATGTTACAACATAACTTCAATGTTCCAGCACTGAAGACAAACAATCATTTTCTCCAGAATGAATTTTCACTCTGCAGTGGAATGATTAAAGCTGTATGCCAGACCAGGATTCAAACCTGGTACCTCTGCTTTCTGTGGGCAAGTGCTCTACTGACTGAGCTACCCAAACACAACCCATGACCCATCCCCACAGCTTTACTTCCACCAATACCTCATTTTGTACCTTCCAAACTTTACAAGTTCTCCTGCATAACTTGCACTCCTGGAAGAAAGGATACTACAGAGACATGGCTTAGTGACAGCCTGTGGGATTGTTTCCAGAATGTATATTCCCTCTGCAGCAGTGTGTTTGCTGATTTGAAATTCTGAGTGCTGGTCTGACACATGGTTTTAATTCACCAAGAAGAATTGTCGACGATGTACGCATGCAAAGAATGAAACATTTCTCTTGTCTGGCGTTTTGCAGCAAACCCCTGACCAAGAGCACAACTGATGTCCTAATAAGTCACTTAAAGTGTCTCATGCAAGACCAAAGGGACAGAGTGTACCTCTTTGAGATTACCTGGAGTATGAAAGCTAATGTAAACTCAGCTTATAACATATATACAGGGTGGTCCCGAATTCATGGTACAAACTTTAATGGTAGGTGCAGGACATTGTAACAAGGATATATTGTATAGGAATGTATAGTCCCAGGTGACGCGGTGAGGAGTAAACAGGGGAAATAACGGCCGAAAGGAAAACGAAAGATTTTATTGAAATCGTTGTTGACAAGTGTCATGTTTACAGTAAGTGTTCAAAATTGCGTCCACCATGAGCGATACATGCTTGACAGCGTCGGTGCAGCGATTGGCGTACACGTTCAAAGATGCCTGGTATTTCACGCACACCTGCAGCAGCTACAGATATGCGAGCAACGAGATCCTCATCTGAGTCAACTGGAGTCTCATAAACAAGACTCTTAAGATGTCCCCATAAAAAGTAATCGAGGCAAGAGAAATCAGGAGATCGGGGTGGCCAAGGGACTGGTCCACCACGCCCAATCCATCTAGCACCAAACGTGGCATTCAGGTAATTCCGTACAGCAGTGCTGAAGTGTGCTGGCGCTCCATCGTGCTGAAACCACATGCGGTTACGAATGGCAAGCGGAAGATCTTGCAGCAGTTCTGGTAACACTTCTTGCAGAAAAATAAGATAGCTTTCGCCACAGAGTCGCGTGGGTAGTAAGTATGGCCCAATCAAAAAGTCGTTCACAATACCAGCCCACACATTAATACCGAAACGTTGTTGATACGCATGTGGACGCGTTGCATGTGGATTATCTGTTGCCCACACATGGGAATTGTGCGCATTAAAGACACCCTCGCGTGAAAATGTCGCTTCATCTGTAAATAGCACATGACCTACGAAATCCGGCTGCAACGCACATTGCTGCAACAACCACTGGCAGAAGTTCACGCGAAGAGGATAATCTGCCGGATTCAATGCTTGTACTTTTTGAAAATGGAAGGGGTGTAAGCGATTTTCATTTAACACTCTGCATACAGTCTGATGACTCACATGTACGTCACACGCAACAGTTCTTGTGCTTGACTCGGGTCTATCAGCCACTATGTTCAAGATGCGTTCTTCCAGTCTTGGAGTGCGTACAGCTCTTAATCGACCAGCGTCATGTCTGTTGACGTCGAACGTACCTGTTTCACAAAGTTGACGATGTAACCGTTGAAAAATTCTATGATCCGGCATTCGTCGATTAGGATACTCCGCGCGATACATTCGTAACGCAGCTCTGGCGTTACCATTTGCACGGCCGTACATGTAATGCATGTCTGCTTTTTCTGCATACGTAAAGTCACCCATCGTCTACGGCAGCACAATTGTGAATGGCGCTTGTCCCTACTGCGATACATCATGTTCATCTACTGCCCTCTACCGGCAGTGACACCAACCGATCACTCCATTTCTCTTTCCCCTGTTTACGCCTCACCGCGTCACCTGCGACTATACATTCCTATACAATAAATCCTTGTTACAATGTCCTGTACCTACCATTAAAGTTTGTACCATGAATTCGGGACCACCCTGTATAATGTCATTTAACAGCGACTGGATTGCGTTGACACTGGTATCAAAAGTAGTTTGAACAGTTTCTGTGCTGAAAGCGAATTATTTACAATTGTATTTATAAAGTCAAAATTCATCCCACTGCAAGATCTTTTGCTATGTAGGGCGGTTGTTATGTTTCACATACTTGTCCAAATAGTGCAGTACTGACAATGTATTCTTGTGCTTTGTCACTGTTTATTTTGATCAAATTCCCAGATACAGTTTTTGTAATTGTAAACATGCCGAAGCACACAACTGCTGCCAACGAGGGAGCATGGGAGTTCAAAGCACAAGGTCTTTATGGCCTGATGAAGCTATAGTATTCTATAAATACTGCAACAGCATGATATCATGGGACAGAAAAGATATTGTATTAAACCACATGCAGAGGAGAAGCACAAATGAAATAGATCAAAGAATTCTATTGCACAAATAAAGCTGATTATATAAGCTGGTTCATTGTTGGCCTTTGCTACCATCCTACAGTGATCTCTATGTGACTTACATGGTGAACTGGGTGTTTCTTTGCATTGTGTTTGGTTTCCCATTTGGACTTTGCCTGTCAGCTGCTGCTGCTGCTGCTACTGCTGCTGCACTATTGCTTGGGCCGGGAATAGGAAAGGGTTTCATCTTGTGACCTGCCTGGCTCAGCAAACGATGAAGTTATCTGTTCCCATGTTTATGATGCCACATTTCTTTCATGTAACTGTATCAAGTTTTATGTAGAAATAAATGTCAATTGCTGTCTGCAAATATGGTGATGACATGATTGTGAGATAGCACAACCATGATGTTATTTTTGAACTATGAAGTGTTGGGAAGCACGGAAACCACTCAACAGTTAATGTAACAACTTCAGCAGCAGACAGCAACAGCACAGCACTTTCAAGAACCATTGCATAAAACTCATCAATGGCATCAAGTCCTGCCACCCCGGTGTTTCTGCTGTTTGACCAAGCAAAAAGACAATGAGCATCTCCCATAGGTGGATGACACTTCATGGAGGCAAGTCAACATACGTTTCTTTGTATCATGTAGTGCAGATATTTGATTCATTAAGAGCCTTCAACCATTTCATTAGACAGTATCTGTCATCCTCTCATCAGGCAGAATATGTACACTGCTAACTGATCATTCTGCATCAGAACATGTATATGGCAGCTGCTGGACTAGAACCCCTCCAACACAGGGAAAGAAACTCAACCTTACACAGCCTGGGTTATGGAATTACCAATATTGAGCCACACCTGTAATTTCAGGTGCATTTGTGGCATATACTGCACTGAAGTTCTTTTCCACATCCTTTACTCAAGTCAGATATCTCCTAGAACACTTTCTCAACCACCTACACCTCCCAGTACACTTTCTCAACCACCTACAAAGTTTTAAACTCTCCTACCTAAGTACACTTCTGTTGACCATTAGAATGGAAAGACAGCACTGTGACCAATCAAGAGCATTTCAACCACAAGCCCTCCAAATGTTGTTGTTTGCCCCCAGTGCCTTTTAAAGCATATACACATAGAACTCCCCACTATGATACTATCTGCCAAATTTCTTCGAAGCAGGACAATGTGGAAGTTTACTGCATACACCTTTGCAAGTCGGCTGCGTGGAACAACAATGCGACAGCACAAACAATTTTCAACCAGTGGCAATTTCTCTAAATGACTGACAGAAAAGTTGCGAGCCAGCTGCCTCAAACCTCATTCTGCCTTCCCCGCCAAAAACTTTTGGCATGTGAACATATTCGCACTCTTCCTTCCTTTTAGCCAGTCTCTCTTCATGGTTATGCATTCGTACCTACTGCCACTGCCTACATGTCTCTCTCTCCCAATGTCTCTTTCTTTCTCCACTTGATTTACCAGATATCCCACAATCACTGTGTCCTCTTTCATTTACACTGTCTTCTTCTGCCTTTCTTCCCCAATGCCACCGTCTGCACCATACCTCAGCAGTACAAAAATTCTGAGGAACCAACTTATTTTTTCCAATGTACTCACACGTTTAAAATTTCAGTTCAAAATGCGTTCACCTGTGCGTTAAAGTTCGCTGATCTGGGAGGACACCCCAAGCCTATGTATAGTCTCAATTCGAATTCGCCTCTCTTTTTCATTCCCACTCTCTTTCACAGCCACTTTCTCCCTCCCTCTCTCTCTCTCTCTCTCTCTCTCTCTCTCTCTCTCTCTCTCTCTCTCTCTCCCCCCCCCCCTCCCCACACACACACACACACACACACACACACACACACACACACACACACACACACACACAGGCACTATTTCTTCTCTCTTCCACAATCACTCTCTCTCTGCTAATTTCTATCAGCACAAAAAAAGCACGAATATGTTTGCATGCCAAAATTTTTGGTGAAGAAGGTGGAATGAGACAGCAGGTTCCCCGCTTTTCTGACAGTCTTTTAAAGAGGAGTGTATTTGCCTTTTATGTTCAGTAAAGTTTTGACAGATTATTTACGTACTTTAATGCATTTATATACTTTGACAAATAAGAACAGAAAATAAGTATGCATTAGACAAGGTTAACACAAAATCATTTGGTTTACACTTCTTCTGGATACTTTGCTAATCAATCGCAATTCATCGAAAATGCCAGCCTTATGATTTGTATCTTAAGAAAGTAAAAATGTTATTAGAAATATTTTATTAAATTGGCAGACTTTCCAGTTTTGAACAGATTTTGGCAATCATCTTAAGTTCTTTTTAGGCGCATTATGACCCTTTTTAGGCCATTTTTTTTACCGCTGCAGTACCCCTTTGGGCATATTTGTATAGGAGTTAATTGCCCATTATACAGAGAAAGTGCATCGCCAAGTTCTACTGGTAAATAAATGCTGATTAAAAACTTTGTTGGCCAACCTCAGGACCCTTGTGATGACCCTAGTATCCTTGCCATGCATTCACTATTTTAGTTAAAACTACATTTATGCCTCAGATCAGATATGTAACTTCAAAGCTTTGGATCTCAGTAACAGATAATAATACTGAATGAAGTTATCCAAGAACATCAATTTAAGAACATACGGAAAAATTTTTGACAATCTGCCATGAACAGAAATTACAGAAGTGGCCAGCCTCACAGCTGGTACAGTATGATTTAATACCCACATATGATTGTTTTTTTAGGGTTTTATAATGAACTGCTCACGAATGAATGGTGCTTTTGAGAGTCACCTAAGTCCACCTTACATCACATATAATGCAAAAGAACTGATAGATTTGTTCAATTTGCCTGGGTTGGAGGAAGTGTGTAGTGTTCAAATTTTGACCTTGTACTGCAGGATAGCTACTCCGATAGGTGTAAAAATGGTCACTAGGCCAATGGCTATCCAAATCATTTGACCTCTTTATCTCTGTGATCAATAAAACACAAGATACAATTCTCTGAAAAATCATATTTTTGCACACAGCTTTCTGCAACATACTGATACCGTGCATGCACTAGTTACAAGGACACTATCTCCAAACTAATACTGTCATATTAGACGATTTTGCAATTGCGAATAATGACTACCATCAGCTGTAGAATGGAATGACGACAGTGAAAATCTGTGCTGGACCGAGACTTGAACCCGGGTTTCCCGCTTACCACGAGCAGTGACCTTACCATTTGGCTATCCGTGTACAACTCACGGATCGGTTGGTAGGACATGTTTTGAGGCATCAAGGGATCACAAATTTAGCATTGGAGGGCAGCGTGGAGGGTAAAAACCGTAGAAGGAGACCAAGAGACGAATACACTAAGCAGATTCAGAAGGATGTAGGTTGCAGTAGGTACTGGGAGATGAAGAAGCTTGCACAGTATAGAGTAGCATGGAGAGCTGCATCAAACCAGTCTCAGGACTGAAGACCACAACAACATGCAAACAACAAGTTAGAGTCTCCCATTGAAGTACCTGTTCACGCCATTCAGTAACCTATCCTTTGCAGAGAAACCAGACTCTTGTTTCTCAGTTGAAAAAGGGTCTAGGGACCAAAACAAAATGAGGCTCATATTTTGCTCAAAGCTTTGGATGAATTTGTGTTGCTGATAAACTGTCCTAAGTTAAGTTTATCCACTGAATGAAATATACACACATCAAAACTACTTTTAAAAAGACAAGTGAACGAAACTATTCCAGAAATCAACTGGACACTTGACTTACATTACCACATATCACAAACACAACAAAAACTTATATTGGTAAGTGCCAACTCCCTGCCAGGTTGAGGAATATTCTACACACCTCATGCACACTTCTAAGCTCATTCAAAGGCATTAATAGAGTTGGTCTACAGCAAAACTGTCTGAGCATTAGTCACAAAGGCTCTTGTTTACGTTCTTTTTCAGGTCTTGAGTTGCTTGTATGCAGCATGTAGAGTAGGCTGAAAAACCAGTCTCTTGACACAAGGCTAGTATGCATCAACAAACTCCATCCAAGCAACTATACAATGTACATTATGCCAGCAAAACTACGATTTTTTATAACATCCAAAAGGTTTGATAAACAAATCAGTTTCATTCTACAGTGACTATAAAGTTCCCAAAGTTGAGAGAGAGAGAGAGAGAGAGAGAGAGAGAGAGAGAGAGAGAGAGAGAGAGAGAGAGAGAGAAATGTTACAAGGCAGCTGACTAGTAGAAACTTCAAGCATTACTTTTCTATCAGTCACAATACTTCTACCTGCAGCAAGGGTAATGTCACTTTCAGCAATATAGTGCAATTCATATTTAAATAATTGCAGTAAATATATGCTTTTATACAGTTACGGATGTAGGTAACAATCATTCTGTGGTACCCGCAAGATTAAATGTAATGCCTCGTAAATTGGAATCAACTTAAAACATACTTTCACTACAACATTCAAAACTGTGATGGCATAACAGCAGAACGATTGCACCACTGATGAATTCACTTGGCATCACATAACAGCAGAAGGGTTGCACCATTGACTGAATTCGAGAGCAAGTGTTACACTAGAAAGTGCGAGGAAATAATTCCCTTAAAATCCACATAAATATGCTAAAAATGAAGACAAGGTTTATGCCCCCAGAATTTAGCATCAAAACATAAGGAATGTTAACCATGCATATGTTAGCACAGTACGATTAAAGTGGAGCCATTCTCTGTAATTTTTCACTGGCAGCTGTTTAATGCATTCTGAGCACTGTGCACTGCTATGAGCAGTGTGAAACTTTGTATTGGTATATGAAACTTTTTCTGATCTAGTGACTTCCTAATAATATAATAATAATAATAATAAAACTTTCCTGATAAGACACTGGTTGCTTTCATCAAACTGTGTAAAACTAAATCAAGCTTAATTTCTATTAATGCTGACCCAACCCCCCCCCCCCCCCCACACACACACACACACACACACACACACACACACACACACACACACACACACACACACACACACACACACACACCTTGACCGAATATTGTCTTGTTTAGTTTTTATTGAAACCACAAAAATAACAAAATGAACCCAAATGGAAAAAAACTGAACGAGCTATGCCATAAAAATACTGATTCCTTTATTAGTGTTCATCCTGATGAGGTAAGCAGACACAATGAGCCTAAAATCCAAACAAGCAGAAAACCCTGCGTGAGAAATGTAGACTCACCTCTGACTCTTGTTACAGACAATTATTTCACAATCATTTGTCCGGTCCATTGGCGGAATATTACTTGGTGGTCGGACATCTTTAGGTGGAATGTTCCTTGGTTCTGCCATTCCTGGTCTGAAAGGTGCACCACCAAATGGAGGTTGCTCCTTCCTGAATGGACAAAAATCAGGTCGTTTCCTACTAAAACACGACAAGATTATACAATAAAATGAAAAAAGTTCAAAAACATAAAATTTCTGGCATACATAATTATTAAAAAAGTGAACATAATACAACACTGACCCTGTTTATTTACCCTAAAGAGATGTATCAAAATATCATGAACTACAATTATATACAATTACATATATTCATAGCCACTATTTATGAGGCACTACGTCCTGTACAGCTAACAAAAAGCATATGAAGAAGTAAAAAATTATATTCCTAACATTTGGAAGAGAAAAAGAAACAATTGAGGGAAGTGGGACAAGGGAGGCAAATCAGTAAGGAGGCAGATCACTAAGGATCCAGAGAACCACAAGGTATTACAGAGATGGGTGCCAGAATAATAGACCATCTGTCTTGCTGTGAACATTTCTTTTTTATGTAATCATCTGTTATCATTCAGTTGAGAGGCAAGATATTAAAAAACAAAAACATTAATGAAACTGTGCTGTGAAAAGTCTGTTACGTGGTAGTTCATCACAGTTTACCACTGTTTCCTTGCATCAAACACAGCTAGAAATGTCAAAAATTTGGAGCTGCTACAAATATGTAAGCTGTTACAGCTAGTACTCCAAAAACAAGCTCTGTTCACGGTTTCAAAGTGAGCAATGAAGAGTAGCAGAACTGGCTGCAACAGTATACTCAGTAAACAACTGTAGGTTCAGCTTTCCACTGCTCTAAGCAGTCAGCTTGTTTTATTGGGTCATTTTGTGCATTTCCTTTTGTGTTTAGTGTTTTATATTGTTCATGTGCAACAACTGAATGTGGTTTCTTTCACTTAGTCTCCCAATTCTGATAACAGCTTTGTTTTTGTTAGTCACATTGCACGTGTACTAGGAATATTGTCAATGCTAATGCTTTCTTCACCTTCAACCTTATATTCGATCACTTTAACATGCTCATTTTGTATACAATCAATAATGTCCATGTGTGATCCTGAAGTAAGTTTTTTGTTCTCAACAACTGCCTGGCAGTTCAAGATCAATAATGCATTATAGAACATCATACACAGGCAAGATGTCACTGCTGCTGAAACCTGTGTCACTTTGTTTTCTTCATCTGTTGAATATGGTTGAATGGAACATTTGTGGCCAGACTGGTGCTTTTGTTTCGCCAGGTGTACTGAATATGTAACAGTCTTCAGATTTACAGATTTCAAGGACGTTTCAATCTCATCTAAATTTACTGGTGAAGTGAGCCATTCACGGTGATAAGCCTTGCATGCTCATATGACAAACCATCAGCTGAATTAATGTGTTTTTAGGTGAAGCCAATTTTGTATTGATGATGGGATTACATGCTTCAAACATCTCGGGCTTATAATCTAGCCTATACAAAGAGGTTTCAGCTTATGCTACATATATCATTTGGATGTGATTAATTCTGTCTTTATTTGTTTAGGTTTCAGCTTATGCTACCTGAATCATTTGGATGACATAACTCTGTCTTTGTTTTCAACCCATCTCATTTCCTGGACACTTTACATGGAAGCAAGTGCCATTTCATAACAATTATACACTTGAGCACTTAAATTTACACATACCATGGCTCTGAGTAGAATCTAAGGACAATGTGAAGTATATTCACCATTCGTTGGCAGCAAAAAAGTCTTTGTTGCTGGCTAAATTGGAGGCGAAATTTTGCAACTTGGGATTTAATAATTGGCTCAGAAAGTGGCACACCTTCACTTTACTTTATTAAAAGTATTCATAAAGTATTTGCCACATTCACTGTCTTTTCATAGTCCTGTCCTGTTTATGTCCATTACCACACCATTTTCAACTGTGTTTGCAAAACTTCTAAGTTTAATTCATTCTTTTATCCACACACTGATTGTTCTGTCAGATACAACACACTCACATGTTAAGCTTGTTTTTGCATCATTCTTCACGTGATCAATAATTTTTAGTTCACTGTTAACAGAAAATGCTTTTTGTTTCTATGAGATTGTGATAAGTATGTCCAAATCTAGACTTTGACTTAAGAGAAAAGTGTGTGGTCATCCACATGACTGTTAAAAGGAATCCATTAAACTTCAGTTACATGATAAAATCAAAGGCTGTAAATTCAATTAAATATCTAGGAATTACAATTACAAACAGCTTAAAGTGCAAAAAACACACAGAAAATGTTGTTGGAAAGGTAAACCAAATAATTGTTTTCTTGGCAGAACACTTAGATGTTGCAACAGGGCTACTAAAGAGACTGCCTATACTAGGCTTGCATATTCTGTTTTGGAGTACTGCTGGGTGGTGTGGGATCCTAACCAGATGGGATTAACGGAGTACATCGAGAATGTTCAAATAAGAGAAGAACATTCTGTATTATTGAGAAATAGGAGAGAGACAGTCACAGACATGATATGGGCTTTGGGATGGACTTCATTAAAACTAAGGCATTTCTCGCTACGGCAGGACTTTTCACGAAATTCCAAATACCAACTTCCTGCTCTGAATGTGCAATTATTTAGTTGACGACAACCTACACATGGAGAAATGATCGTCATAATAAAATATGGGAAACCAGAGGTCACCTGGAAAGATATAGGTATTTGTTTTTTTCCACACGCTGTACAAGAGTGGAATGATAGAGAATTATTGTGAATATTGTGAAGGTGATTCGATGAACCCTCTGCCAGGCACTTAAGTGTGATCTGCAGAGTAGTGATGTAGATGTAGATGTGCATTATGGCTCTGCTCAGTTCAATTATTGTCAAGAATTGTTAGTAATTTTGCAGACGGCGATAACAACTACTGTGAGGTGTGTATTCACATTTCAAAGCAATGATATAATAAGATAAATCCAAAGCTGAATTTAGTTACACCTATCTCTCTTGGTTATTGTTTTCAAGGCTTGAAGGTTGCAGGGATAAATGATACTACAAACATGCAATATGCAGATTGTAATAAGATCTATACAACATATAATCCAAATCCCCAGTATATTGGACTTTTACTATCTTTTGTAAAATCAGCTTAACTCAAGATGCCAAAATTTCCTGTAACTACACCCCCCCCCCCCTTTTTGCGCCATTTCATAGTTTTCACAGAATTTTCTCACACAAAATTTCCTACAATAACACTCATGTTTCAGCTGATCAATCCAAAAAAATTCTTTTTTGGCCTGTTATTACAGATGTACACCCAGAAGGCAGAGAGATATTGAATTAGCTGTTAATTTTAACAATGTGTGACTGAAGGAAGGCAGTCCTCCTCTGCTATGCTCAGCACAGTATTCTATCACTGACAAATAGGTCAAATGTGAGCATTTCTGACTACTCCTCTCCCCCTGTTTACCACCGGTATTTTATGAGTGTCAGTTGCTTGTGTGATTGTACTTGAGAATTGTCCTCTTTCTATGGCTGTTACCTTCCAATATGTCAATGGACTCCAACATCAAATAATAATCTTGAAGATTTAAGTTAATCTGTGCATTCAACAACAGCTGCTACGAAAGAAGACTCACTATCTGCCCACAGATTAATTGAAGAGTATTTACACAGTACCTGTCAGTACATTCAGTCAACTCTTACCACTAGACGGAGACCTCTTCTAAAACCAAATTTGAGTCTTCACAATCAGAAACTAAAGCCACAGCCTACAGATTACATCAATACATGCTTGAGAGTACTAAAGTGAGTCACTAGACAGCAGTGTGTGCACATGCTGTTTCAAAACTTTCTTTTAGGTGAAAATTGTGTTCATTTGGGACTTGAATGGGTCATAAGTAGTATCTGCAAATCTTGTTGGTAAGACCACTTGCCATGAAAAATACGATTCCAGGTTTGCATCCAGGCTTGGCACAAAGTGTAAATCTATAGAAGTTTTGCATGCTTAAAAAGTTAATTTAGTCAGCAAAGAAGCAAACAAGTGTTGCAACTTTTTCAAATAACAGTCAGCTCTAAAAAAATGTGAGCTATATATAAATGAGGAGAAAACAATGACATACACTTTATTTGCTGCAAAATAGATACCTAGCCACATGATCACTTTAATAAGCTACATCCGAACGTGTTGGTTTAAGACACAAAAAAATTTAAAAATTAATTTGCATACACGCCACGATGGTATGCAGTAGCAGTATGTGGTGTCTTCCATCGGAAGACTGATTTGATGTATCCCTCTATGTTACTGGGTAGTCTACCTTGTGCATCTCCATTTCGGTACCCACTTCTGTAACCTACATTCACCTGAACCAGCTTACTGTATCAAACATTGACCTACCTCTAACATTTAGGACCCACACTTCCTACATAAGCAAATTAACTATTCCTTCATACCTCAGGATGTGTCCTATCAACTGATCCCTTCTAAAGTTTTACCAGAGCACTAATCTCTCCAACTCAATTTAGTATCTTTAATCAATCTCTGCCCATCCAATCTACACCATTCTTCTACAAAACCATTTATCAGAAGCTTCTTATTCTCCTATACACTGGCATAGGTGTTCCTACTTGTCTACACATTCTACAGGTGTGCAGCATGTGGCTGAGCCGTTCCTCCAGGACAACCTAGATCTTAGATAATGTTGTCACACAGCAATAAGGAGGGTGGGGCAGGGGGGGGGGGGAGGGGGGGGGAAGATCACACACACACACACACACACACACACACACACACACACACACACTTAGCTGGCCAAATCCTGTGTCTTTAACAATTATTGTGTTACTTACGTGGCTCAGTTTCTTTGCTTTTTATACATTTATATGCATCCCATCGCAGTAGTGAGCAAATATGGTGACTTCATTTTATCAGAGGAGTTGTCCTTATTTATCCAAATGTCATCCAGTTTCGCTTTCATACACAACCACACGCCACACGCCAGAAAAATACTTTCAGGTGAGACTTCTAACATGTAAATGTACATTCAATGTAAACATATTTATCTTGCTCAAGAAAGCTCTTCTTGGTATTCCATTGCATCTTTGTTTGTAATTAGTTATTTTCTTGGTCAAATAGTAAAACTTATCTGGCATCTCCTAATCTAATTCCCTCAGCACCACTCAATTTAATTCATCTACACTCCTGCACCCTTCTTTAACTTTTGTTGATGTTTGTCTTAAAACACTCTTTCCAAGGCACTACTCATTTTGTTCAACTGCTCTTCTAAGTCCTCTGCCACAGCCACCAGACTTACAATGCCTTTTTTATTCACAGTTTTACTGATTGTGCCTGATGGGTTTATGATAGTTAAATGGTTTTGGCTCTAATTATCATCATCACAAGTAAAAATACAGAAAAAAATGCAAAATTACTATGAAATATAAACAGTTGTTACTACATTAAAAAGTACAAGATAGAGGGAAAACTATACCCAGTATACTGTTTCAAAAGTAACAAGCCAAGTGTCATCTAGCACCCACTGTGGTCATTTAAAATCAAATGGCACGTTTGCTTTTATGTTGTACATTAAAAATGGAACAAAAATTTTTAATATTTTTAAAAAGTAAATTTTCTGATGATATCTTGTGCCCAGTATGTTTGCCGGATGATCTGATGTAGTGTGGCTGAAGAATATGGTAGCTATTATGTGCTTTCAATGAACAAGGGCTGACATAGGTGTTCCTACTTGTCTACACATTCTACAGGTGTGCAGCATGTGGCTGAGCCGTTCCTCCAGGACAACCTAGATCTTAGATAATGTTGTCACACAGCAATAAGGAGGGTGGGGCGGGGGGGGGGGGGGGGGAGGGGGGGAGGGGGGGGGGGAAGATGACACACACACACACACACACACACACACACACACACACACACACACACACACACACTTAGCTGGCCAAATCCTGTGTCTTTAACAATTATTGTGTTACTTACGTGGCTCAGTTTCTTTGCTTTTTATACATTTATATGCATCCCATCGCAGTAGTGAGCAAATATGGTGACTTCATTTTATCAGAGGAGTTGTCCTTATTTATCCAAATGGGTCATTCCATGCCAAGTGGTCTAAACCTTCCCACCATCATGTCTCCAATTTTCTTCAAATTTTATCTGTAGCACTAGTCAAGTGCTAAATTAAGTTTCTCAAGATTTCAAGCCTCTAGCTGCAATACTTGCTGATCTACACCCCCTTGTCTGAAGGGTAGTAAGTTCGCATGCGCGCGACATCAGACAAAATGCCATTTTTGGGGTCTCATAAAATTGAAACCAATTCATAAGAATGGTTAGTAAGATGAGACCCTGTACAGTTTTTTGTGCTGATTCAAACGAAATTAATTATAAGATTATTGATGCAAAATCCGGTCAAACAAGTCGACTCAAAGTGTACCCCTAATTCTGTCGTGACTTAATGCGACAAATTTTGACCAATATTCAGACTGCAATAATTTCCTTGCAGATAAAGATATGGACTTGAACTTTTTACCAAGTCTTATCTTTGTGCTGGACATAATACAGCTGGATTTCCAACTACCCAGGCTTTATAGTCGCCTTGCAAAATCTCTTCAAATTTGGCAGTGTCAGCGCAAATGGCTTTATTTACCAAAGTTCAAAGCCCATTACTACAAAATAGTCAGCCTGGATTTAATTGTGAATAGTATCATCTGAAAGAGAAACTCTTGCTCTACGAGATGGATATATTTTTCTTTTGCAACGCTTCCATTAAGTGCTTATTTACTCAGGTCAAAGTATCTTATATTTGTGTGCGCAGTGCCCTGCGTTGGTCCATGATGTCACTGATGGAGCTGGAATAACACCAATGATAAGTTGTTCTGGAATCCAGCAAGTATCACGTCTTAAGGGCCAATAAAATGAACTTGCAGGACCATGAGGATGCATAAAGCTTATGAAAGCATCTTTCTGTTCGACTGAGATTTCAACGATGTTTCCAATCCACCATTTCTTTTCATAAATGCAAGCAACATACTGCCCAGGCTGAAGATCCATGACTTGAACTACTACTTCAGCAGCACTAATTTTGGCCAAAAAAGATGTCGCATCATTAGAAACTCTACTGACCTTAATTGTCGTCATATCAATGGGCAAAAAATGGTGGTTTTCTCTTGTGCCAGCTAGAGTGTGCCCTTGCAGGAATCTTTCTTCTTGAGAAGCTTTTTCTTCTTCAACTTCCTCTTTGCTGATGAAAAAGAATTTGATTCCATTGATATTATCATTGCAGAAGTTGAAAAGATCTTTGGGTGTTAGAATCTGGTTTTCATATGGACGTTGCAAACTTGCTCTTGCTGCCAACCGTTTTGTTGTGCCTCCAATGCCATCACAAGGCGACTTTCCATGGCTTGTTCCAAAGAAATTCCATTCTGCTGTTATTTCAAAATCTTCTTTGTGATAGCATAAGTTGAGAAAATTCTTGAAATTCTTATATTGTGCAGCTGAACCATCACTGAAGTAGTGGATGTGTCTTATTTTGGAAAATTGCATCTTCAGGTAATTGATTACTTTTCCAATGTAAACATGGACAGTAATCGTATCGTGTCGAAGGCAGTCACTAATAACACAAAGATTCACACATTGCACCTCTTCGTTTTCACAGTAGTAGACTACAAATGGATGAACTGTTGCTTGACTGTTTTCCCAGTGAAAGCCTTGCACTGCATCTTGAACAATAAATGAATAGTTTTCAGCAAAATCCATTAGTATTATGAATTCGCCTTCTTTCAAATCAGTTTTGAGAGCTTTCAGGTGCTGGCTTTGATGCTTGGCAATGTAGTGATGACAAGACAGGTTCCAAATTTTTGCTGCAATATCTTCAACATACTCTTCTGTTGAAAGCTGCTTTGTTTCTAAAGTATCCCTGTCGGTATGAATCCATTGTTTGTACTCAATCAGTTCTTCAGGGTCATTATCTTCAAAATATGTTGCAATAACTGCTTCTACACCTTCTGGACCAGGGCAGTTTTCACAACGATGAAGCATACAATCCTTGTTTTCCAAGCTGCAAACAGCTTTGCTAAGAATTTCCTTGTAGTCTTCATTGATTGATGCACCAGTGAGCATAAGCTTGACATTTTGGTGTATTGTACAGACACAAACTGAGTGCATTCCAGCAGAGCCAACTGTAACACACCATTTTGGTCTAAGCTCGCAAAACTTTGAGAAGCCAATTTCTGGTCCATTTTGCTTCTGATAAGACACGTACATTTCCTTCAAATTGCAAAGCAACAACCGCTTTTGCTTGTACACCTTTGTTCCTGAAATTCTCACAGGCACACAGTCTTTCTTCCCTGGACAAAGTCTGCTGAATTCGTCATCTTGAAAAAAGTCATGTACTTTCTGAACAACTTCATCTGAAAGCTTCCTTCCTTGCCGATTTGCTGGAAAAGCTAGAACACCTTGCTCATTCTTCAGTTTTCTCGCTTGCTTTACCATTCTTTCTGATACATTAAATGCTGTTGTCGTATCTTTAATTGTCCAGCTTCTTGGAACCAAGGTCAATATTTGAACTTTTGTCCTACGATTTGACACTTTACATTTTTCTTTCAACTCTTCTATAAGATTATCAAGATCTGCACAATTATTGCATGGGCGACTTTTACTTGAACTTGGCTGTTCATCGTAATTGATTCCTACAGCAGCAGCAATTTGATTCCCAATTAAACTTTGTGCATCCAAGATCTTTCTTTTTGCATAGCTTTGCTTATCTCTTTTACTTAGTTGTCTTCTTTTCAATGGTGAAGCACCAATAAATGATAAACTTTTGTTGATGGCTGGTTCAGTTTCATCCGTTGTGAAATCTTGTTCAGATTGGGTTGATAGTGATGATGAATCTTCTAGCTTTTGGTTCAGTGCCGACATGCAGCGAGGGCAAAGCTTCTGACCAGGTTTTATATCAATCACTTCTTTTTTCTTTAACAGGCAAAGTTTGGCAGCTGTTTCATTATCAAGCAGTCTAAGTCCAGCTTTTACATTGTGATTCCTCTTCTTGAATGGATTGCAACATTTCTTTTGCATCGCTTGATATTCATGTAGGAAGAGGGCTTCATGGTGGAAGCAAATGATGGAATTTTCGTCAAGTTTGGCTTCTGAACGCGAAACAAGCAATTTCTGGTCACATTCTGTGAAATCACTAAACGCTTTGAATCCAGTCTTCTTAGCATAGAAGATAACATGGCACTTCGATGCAGCAGCATCTTTTCCAATTGAACAGGGGGCCAACGATTCTTCTTCTTCATTAACTTCTGACATCTCTCACTGGCCAATCACTGAATAAAACACGAATGAAATATCCAATTATATCAGTAATTCTAAGCGACTATTAAGATTCAAATTCCTAGAAATGAAGAAAAATTAGTGCATCGCGCATACAAAATATAACAACTTTGATGTGAGTTAATGAGTACTTAATGGTCGCGTTGCAAAAAAAACAAATGTCAGTCTTGTAGAGCAAGAGTTTCTCTTTTAGGTGATACTATTCACAAGCAGATTCAGGCCAACTATTTTTTAGTAATTGGCTTGAAACTTTGGTAAATTTTACCGTTTGTGCTGACACTGCCTAATTTGAAGAGATACTGCAGGGCGACCATATGGCCTGGATCATTGCAAATCCGGCTGCATTATGTCTAGCACAAGCATGAAGCTTGGCCAAAAGTTCAAGTCCATATCTTCAACTGCAAGGAAATCATTGCAGTCTTAATATTGGTCAAAATTTGTCGCGTTGTGTCACGACAAATTTTGAAGTATACTTTGAGTCGAGTTATTTGACCGGGGTTTGCATGAGTAATGTTATACATAATTTCGTTGGAATCAGCAAAAAAAACTGTACAGGGTCGCATCTTACTAACCATTCTTATGAATTAGTTTCGATTTTATTAGACTCCAAATATGACATTTTTTTTATGTTGCATGCACACGGACTAAGTACACTTCAGACAAGGGGGTCTAGATCAGCAGCTATTGCAGCTAGAGGCCTGAAATCTTGGGAAACTTACTTCAACACTTGACTAAAGCTACAGTTAAAATTTGACGAAAATTGGAGACCATGATGGTGGGAACTTTTTTCAGTTTTAGACCACTTGGTGTGGAATGACCCAAATGTCATCCAGTTTCGCTTTCATACACAACCACACGCCACACGCCAGAAAAATACTTTCAGGTGAGACTTCTAACATGTAAATGTACATTCCATGTAAACATATTTATCTTGCTCAAGAAAGCTCTTCTTGGTATTCCATTGCATCTTTGTTTGTAATTAGTTATTTTCTTGGTCAAATAGTAAAACTTATCTGGCATCTCCTAATCTAATTCCCTCAGCACCACTCAATTTAATTCATCTACACTCCTGCACCCTTCTTTAACTTTTGTTGATGTTTGTCTTAAAACACTCTTTCCAAGGCACTACTCATTTTGTTCAACTGCTCTTCTAAGTCCTCTGCCACAGCCACCAGACTTACAATGCCTTTTTTATTCACAGTTTTACTGATTGTGCCTGATGGGTTTATGATAGTTAAATGGTTTTGGCTCTAATTATCATCATCACAAGTAAAAATACAGAAAAAAATGCAAAATTACTATGAAATATAAACAGTTGTTACTACATTAAAAAGTACAAGATAGAGGGAAAACTATACCCAGTATACTGTTTCAAAAGTAACAAGCCAAGTGTCATCTAGCACCCACTGTGGTCATTTAAAATCAAATGGCACGTTTGCTTTTATGTTGTACATTAAAAATGGAACAAAAATTTTTAATATTTTTAAAAAGTAAATTTTCTGATGATATCTTGTGCCCAGTATGTTTGCCGGATGATCTGATGTAGTGTGGCTGAAGAATATGGTAGCTATTATGTGCTTTCAATGAACAAGGGCTGACATAGGTGTTCCTACTTGTCTACACATTCTACAGGTGTGCAGCATGTGGCTGAGCCGTTCCTCCAGGACAACCTAGATCTTAGACAATGTTGTCACACAGCAATAAAGGGGGGGGGGGGGGGGGGGGGGGGGGGGGGGAAGATGACACACACACACACACACACACACACACACACACACACACTTAGCTGGCCAAATCCTGTGTCTTTAACAATTATTGTGTTACTTATGTGGCTCAGTTTCTTTGCTTTTTATACATTTATATGCATCCCATCGCAGTAGTGAGCAAATATGGTGACTTCATTTTATCAGAGGAGTTGTCCTTATTTATCCAAATCACCATTGGATATTCTAAACTGCGGTTGATTATATTTCAAATAATGAAAGACAATGATTAAGTCATAGTTTTCAACATAAATAACTTCTTAAGTTGTATTTATTGCACATGTAACCCAAGAATGCACAAGGGCACACTATGAATATAATTGTTCCACTTTTAAAGTATGATGCATCAGGAGGCACAGCAGCTGATTTTAAATGACCACAAGGAGCATTAGATGGCCTCTGATGATTCACTTCTGCAACAGTATATTTATTTTCTTCTCTTTACCTTGCACTTTGTAATATTTCTATAACCGTTATTATTTAATAGCAATTTTGCATTTTTGTATTTTTTGGATTCTTTGTTCTGATGATGCCTCATTAGAGTCTAAACTGTCATAAGACCACCAAATGCAATTAACACATTTAGGAATAGAAAAGTATTTTTAAAAACCTACTGGACGCTCCCATTTTACTATGTGAAATTTCACTGAACTTACAATGTCAGCAGAAAACTATAAGTTTGTATTCTCCATTGTTTCCTTTACTGCTTGTTCTACATACAGAAGGCAGGCTGCAATGCTGTCTCAATCTTTCTTCTGCTACTATCTCTCTTACATGTCCTTAGAATCAAATAACTGCAATCTCATTTTTGCAGGAGAGTGATTTGATAAATCTGGCAAATTTCTCTGGAAGAATAGAATATTTTTGTTATACCTTCATGGTTTGTAAGTTTGACTATTCCAATCATCACACATAGAATTTCAACAATGTACAATGCACAGTTCCTTGTTGACAGCCATCTTAATTGGTCAGTGTTTCAACTGTAATTCAAAATGGAGTAATCCAAGTTCCATGCTGTTATTAAACATTTTCATTTGAAGGGTTGGACTCCCACACAAATCAAAACAGAATTGGATGAAGAACATGCGGACTCTGCACCATCACTGAAGACCATTTACTTTTGGATTAACAAATTTAAACATAATCAGGCAAGCTCTGAAAATGAAGCTTGCTCCAGCCATCCGACTGAGGTCACCATTAAGGAAACTATTGACAAAATCTATGATACAGTAATGCAAGACCACAATATAAAAGTTCATGAGAATGCTGAGACTGTAGGCATCTCAACTATGTGAGTGCATAGTATCCTGTGTGGAGAATTTGCTATGTAGAAGCTGTGAGCAAGGTGGGTGCCACTATTGTTCACAGTCGACCAAAAGTGCATCGGCCACATTTCAGCAAAGACCATTTTGTCAGTTAGCAAGGTGATGGCCACTGTTTCTTGGGATTCTTGAGGAGTTACCCTCATATATTACTTGGAAAAAGACACGACTATAACTGGAACCTATTATGTTTCATTATGGGATCATTTGAAATTTGCGTTGGTTGAAAAATGAGCAAGATTCACACCAAAAAAGTGCACTTTCACCTGGATAATGCACCATCCCACACATCAGTGGTAACAATGGCAAAAGTACATGAACTGCGCTTTGAATTGGTTCCTCATCCACCATATTCACTAGACTTAGACCTGAGTGACTTTCCAGTTCCCTAACTCGAAACTTTGGCTTGCTGGGAACAAATTTCCATAAAATGAGAATATGATAGTTGCGGTCACCAAGTATTTTGCAGAGTTTCACAGAATCAATTTTTGTAATAGTATGAAAAAGCTGGAGGATCACTGACCAAGTGTATATCTCTATGACTGTGTCAAGAAGTAAGGAGAGTTGCTTACAAAACAATTTTTTTTATCTGACTTATCAAACCACCCTCATACATGATACAAATAACTTTTTGCTTTCTGTATTTTGTTCCCGCTAATTCAGAATTTCAAAAGAATGTACTCCAATCATTAATGTCCAAAGCTGTCTCTAAATCCACAAGTGCTTTAATTGGCAATGCCGCTCTTAACAGACCTATGTATTTCTTGAAGTGTCCCAAAACAAGACACTTCATATCTACAGTACTATCCAGAAGCAGCACCAGGTAAGATTTTTTCCTTCCTCAAAGTGAGAGGAACTGTCTGTGGTCATCCTTCTGAATCTCTTGAGATAACTGTGTGTATCTTCAACAAATATCTGAAGACATTTCCTAAAGAGAGAATTTGGAACTCTCACCAAGTTGTTTTAGAGGATGAAAGCTGAAGTATAGTAATTCAAGAAAATATAAAGATAATGATAAGTTGCTATCATTACCACCTTTCTGTAACTATACTTAACATGTGTTTTTGTCAGGTAAGCATTGCCAGTGGTGATGGTGAAGTTTTTTGTGTAGTTGAATTCACAATTTTTTCCCTTGAGTCATGGGTGAGAAGTTTCCTGTACCTTCATTTCCATGTATAAAAGGGTAATTGTGTTGGTTATTTGTGTCATGTTAAAGGTTTTTTTTCAAGTAACACACAGGGCTGTATTTTTGAATGTGGTATTATATGTTAGTGAAAATATTTGTTTGTGTTGTACTGTTATTTGTTTGAGGTACTCCCTGGACAGTGTGCGATTCCTGGACTTTACCAGAAGACACCCTTACATTACAAATATGCTGTGGAGCTTCCAACACAGCATGGATCGCTGAAGGGACACTTCAGAGTAGGTGGTGTTGAGAATGGCTAAGGAAGAATGTATACTCAGAGATGTATAGACGAAATCAAATAGAGAAGCTGTCTGTCTGTTTCAGAGCAATTCAGGTATCCACACTGAAAGTACATTTGTAACTGTTTGCACAATAAATGTGATAAAGAATAAACAACGCTTCAAGTTTAAAACTTAATTAATATATTTTTACACTTTTGGCGCCTAGTATACTCTCAGTGGTACTACTTTGCACTTACTTTACCCCAGTGTTACCCGATTGCATTTTTCATTAATTTTTTTTACAGCTGTGCAGTAAAACCAGTATAATACGTAGCTTGTTCACAGCAATTTCAACTTTATTTTGCTCAGACTGGCAGAATGACTGACTGGTTGACTAATCGATTAATAGATTAGCTGATGTAAGTTCGGTAACAGTCAATATCAAACTGTGTGATAAGTAGTGTAATTTGGGAAAAAGTTCCCCAAGGCCATCACAGATTTTGATGAAATTTTATGTTAATGTTCACACTTGTTCTCAATGAACATTGGTACAATTTTACTTTCAGCAATTTAATGCTTGTAGAGATTAGTCATTTGTTTGACCCTATAGCGCACCTTTCAACAGTGCATCCCCCTGAGTTTTCGACAATTTTGAGAAACAAAATTATGCCATCCTGTACAACTTTGTACATTCTGTTGCATGAAATAATAATTAAAAAGACTTTGTGAGCAATTTTCACATAGACAATTTGAAGCAAAATCAGCCAAAAAAATGTCTGCCTTGAAAAGATGTTAAGTTTAGCTTTTTATATGGTATGGATACGTGCATGAAGCATCTGAAACTTTTCATGTGATACTCAAAGTCTTCAACTATAAAATATTATTCTCCTACTGCCTTCCAATAATTTTCAAACTCAAGTTAAATTTGAAGATTTTTTTTTTGTAAAAATGCCAAAAATGGGTACTTTCAGCCCACCCTGTCATTAATGACAAAGTGTTTTCTGCAAACACTTTTAAACCATTCTCATTCCAAACATCCTAAAAAATAATGACAAGGTGACGGTGCAATGAAAATGTGTCCATATTCTGCTGGTACTCAAATATGACATTTCTTATTTTTTACAATTGTTTTGTAGTATCTAAAGAAAGTAGCAGCACATGTCCTAATGAGGAGGAAGTGAGATTGAATCAGAAAATGAAAAATTGCAAAAAAGTTGTCTTTTTTATTTTTGAACATATCTAACATGTTCAGCTCTATAGGATTCTTTTTATAAAAAGTGAAAGGTAATTAATAATCTAAGATTTCTCTCTTTTGTGTCTCGAATAATTTGAGGTAGTCACTTGAGTTTCTCAGCATGGCTGTTTGCAATCTGTGAAAAGTGTCCTGGACCAGAAGCTCCATCATCTGCAGCTGCTGCTATTTCATACAGCATGATCCACAGATATTACTGTGTATCAGCATTATAACCACAACAATCAGGTCACTCTGGACACAAAGCAAATGGTGGTAGATGAATTTAATGAAGAATTATGAGAAAAACTTTGGAGTCTGTCAGGCCAATATTGCTGCTTGAAAGTCTCTCAGGTATGCAGTCGGATTGTTTGGTCATTGTAGAATGAATTTTTGATGGTGTAACGTGCTGTCATCAGGTTCCCCAGGTATGGACCATGCAATGTGCTCGCTGCAGTTGTGGGGGTAGCTTGCACTCCGGAGTCGAGTGGCAGTCCTCAGTCTGTGCTCCACCTTTGCCATGCTCTGTGTTCTGTTTCCACTGCGTTTGGAAAATTTTCAGTGCCAGAGCCCACAGTTGACTACGTTGAAATACACTGTCCTCAGTAGCTGGATTTTGATAGCGTTCTTGCATAAATAGTTCCAATAGTGGAATGTGTTGTGCATAATTTTTGTATCTTCGTATTTCATTTTGCAGTAGGTTTCAAGGCCATGTCCAGCAATTGCTGATCTTGTGGGCTGATGGAAGTCTGTGTACATTTTACGCTCCACACACTTTTCTTCGTTTGTGCAAATGCTTTGTCCAACATTTACATTCTTGTGCTCGTGTGGTATGTAACACACTCCACATTTCTGGAGACCCAGGTCAGTCCTTAAAAGGGACTTCGTCTTTGCCAGTGGGCGGTACACACATCTGATATTTTATTGTAAATTTCTGTTGATCTTTCCAGATAACTTGCCTGCATCTGGAATGTAAGCTATCTTTTTCGGCTGGCGTTTGTAGGGTATTGGCTGTGGTTAGATCTTTTGGTTGAAGGCACACTGAATTTGGTGTTCGCTATAGCCATTTTTCTAGAATACATCCCTGAGGTGGTCCAGTTCCAGTTTTATACTTTCTTCATTGCAGATAACATGAGCTCTGTGGACCAGTGTGTTGAGCAATCCTTCCCTTTGCGATGGGTTATAATAGGTAGAGTGAATGGTCAGTGTGGGTTTTCTTCCTATAGACATTGTGTCCCAGTGTTCTGTCAAGTTATCCTCGTACCGGAAAAATCAAGAATGGCAGCTGACTGCTTTGCTCCATCTTCATGGTGAACTGAATTTGGTTGTGGATAGAGTTCAGGTGTTGAAAGAAAATTGAAGCCCATCTTTCCCATGGGGCCAAATGATAATGCATCATCAACATACCTGTAAAAGACTGTTGGTTTTAATGGTGCTGAGTCTAGTGCCTCATCCTCAAAGTCTTCCACATGTACATTTTGGTCACCACAGGTGACAGAGGACTACCCAGAGGCAGGCCATCAGTCTGTCCATCAAAAAGAAAATATGTGGATGTAAGCCCAAAACTAAAAAGTTTGGTGAATGAGGACCCAAATTACTTTTCAATAAGTTCCAGTGATTCCTTGAGTGGAACTCTGGTGAAAAGTGACAACACTGAAACTGACCATGAGATATGAGTTTGTCATCTGAGTTTTCGGTGACGTTCCACAAACTGGACCAAGTTCTTGTGGTGCTCGAATGTGCCAACCAACGGACTCAAAACTAACATCAAGTGTTTCACAAGATGGCACGTTGGCATTGCTATTTTACTCACTATTGGTCTTCAGAGGTGTGTGTTCTTTGTGCACCTTGGAAGTTAGTTTTCACGTGGCTTAGATTACAGCCTTCCCAATGAAATTTGTTTAAAAGAGCTTGCGCGCACACACACACACACACACACACACACACACACACACAGACACACACACACACACAGACACTTAAAACTGGGCTCCCATTTTTTGCATTTTAACAAAAATCATCAGCTTTTTCCTCAATTTGTGAACTCTTGGAAAGCAGTAGGGAAATAAAATTTCATATTCGAAGACCTTTTGTTGGTAAGTTATCACATGCAACATAGGTTTATCATGCGCTTCCTTCCATAGATATAAAAAGTTAAACTTCACATTTTTTTCAAGCAGTTATTTTTTGGATGACTTTGCTTCAAATTATCTACATGGAAATTGTTCATTTAATCTTTTTTGATATCATTTCACTTAAGAGAATGCAAGAAGTTGTACAGGATGGCCTAGTTCTGTTTCTTTTAAGAAAATATTGCCAGACATATTATGCCTCAAAGTTGCCAAAAACTCTGGGATACACTGTCGAAAGCTCCATTATAGGGGTCAAGCAAATGACTGAACCTACACAAATATCAAACTGACACCCACGACACTATACCAACGTTTTTTGGGAATATGTGTAAATGTTCACACAAAATTCCATCAAAGTATGTTATGTTTATGCAGGAACCTCTAAACCACTTGGTACGTAATCATCCAATAGTATTACAGAATGAAAGAAGATAATGTAAAACATCTATATAAAGCAAGAGCAACACCAAACTTTGCTGACTGTGCTTTCCATATGAGAAACAAACACATGGCTCAATATTCTATGAACACATGGCTCAATATTCTATGTACCTACAATGATGCGCCAAAACATTATGATCACTGCCCACCACAAGTTTGAATGGCACATGGTGACACTGCAGGTAAGTGACGTGGTAAAGGAAGTATATAAGCAGAGCAGAGACTAACTAGGAATCCTTCTAGCAACAGCACAGGGACCCGAAAGGGAAATCCACATAAGCAAGAATGGGTAGATTGTTATGCCCACTGGGAATAATCATCTCGGAAATGGCAAAGCTGATCAGCTGCTTGCTCGCTGTCATGAGCATCTATGAAAAGCGGTTGAATGACGGTGAAACCACAAATAGGTGACAAAGTGTTCGACATCCATATCTCATCACAGAACATGGAAGGTGGAGGCTTGCTGCACTGCACTGAAAAGAAGGATAGGTGGTGCTCTGTGGCAGATCCGTTAACAGTGTAAATGCTGGAGCAGGAACAAGTCTTTCAGCGCACACTGTTTAGTGCACTTTCTTGAACCTGGGGCTCCCCAGCAGGTGATCTCTATATGTTTCCATGTTGACCCAACAATATTTTTTACAACTGCAATGGGAATAGGATCATCGAGACTCGACTTTGGATCAATGGAAACATGTTGCCTTGCCAGATAAATTGTATTTCTTCTTACACTACTCTGTCACCCAAGCAAATGGCTGCTTGAACCATGCAGCTGCCATGTGTACAGGCTGGTGGGGACAGTACTACGCAATGAGGGACATTCATCTGGGCTTCCATGGGATCTGTGGTAGTAACTGAAGGCACCAACCATGAAAACTGTGAACTACAAGAACATTATTACAGATCACCTGCATTCCTTCAAGCCTGATGTCTTCCCTGATGGCAATGGCATCTTCCTGCAGGATAACAGTCCATGTCACAAAGCCAGAATCTTGTTACAGTGGCTTGAGGAGAATGATGGTGGACTGACGTTGATGTCCAAATTCATCAGATCTGAACCTGATGGAACACATGTGGGATGCTATCAGGCTCCAGCTCCGCACCCACAAACCATAATCCCATAATTCACAGGAACTGCATGACCTGTGGGTAGACACCTTGTGACACATACCTCCGGAAATCTACCACGAACTTTTCGAATCCATGCAATTCAGAATTGCTGCGTACTGTGTTCCAAAAGTAGACAACAACTATTAAGCAGGTGATTATGTTTTGGCCCATCAGAGTATTTGTTGCACAAAGGATTATGTAATTATCACTAACAATAAAATCAACAGTACAATTATAACAAAAATAAGATGATAATTTTCAGTAATTTGCCAAGTTATTTAACATCCTTTTTCTTTCTTTTCCACACAGTAAACAAATACATAATCTATAAAATCATATCAAAAGTAATTTTAACAGAGTTTGGAGAAACCTCATCTGATGTGTGAGATGTATCTGTTATACTATTATGTAGCACAAGCTTCCATTTCAAGAAGTCAGGTTTCTCTTCTAACAGACTAGATTAGACACGAGGAGAAGGTTGTAAAGTAGGGGGACGGAGTGGAAGTTACAATCTGATGTACAAACTGCTGTCAAGAACTGACCTGACAGATGTAGCTGACACTTTACTTGAAATGGCCATGCACTTCCTACCAATAACAAAACAAACTAAATCAGTCCCCATACACTGACTGCATTAATATCTTAACACCTAACAATTATTCATTGTTTTGACACATTAGTAACAGAATAACAGTTATTTCACCAGTTTATTGGATAAGTACAGAAAACATAATATCAATTGCATTTCTTACCCAAAACTGCCAATTCTGTCGTCTCTTGTTGGACCGGGCATGAACTTATCTGTGTTTGGAAAGACACCATCATTCCCAAAACCAGTGTCTCGCCCACCATAATAACTGCGATCACGATCTGTTCCACCTTTATTTGGGTAACTCTCAAACCTAAGAAACAGTAAAAACACATCTCTTGTAATTTAACAGTCAAAATACAGAGAGAAATGGTTAAACTATTTGCAACTATTTTGGGTGTGCACGTGCGTGCACACACGCACACACTAATGTTTTCACACTGGAATGCCTGAAGTTACTTCACCCAAACTCATGGCATGAGGAATGGATGAAATGCAAAAAAACATCTGGTAGTGTTAACCAATAATTGTCATGGTAGCAAGGTTATTTGGTGACAGCTGCAGTAATTATGAAAGCCCCAAAGACAGGAATATGTTGAAATAACAAAATAATTAAAAAAATCATACAGAACTGTCAAATTAGTTATCAGTGTCACTAGGGTGATTGGCAATAGTTTCAATGATGGTCAGGTCCAATTTTAGTCAAATCAAATAAACGTAATTCCATAAAATATGAGGAATATTTTTTTAAGAAACAAACAGGACTCTGAAGAGCTTCCAAATACGAACAAAAAATGAAATAAACTGTTCTCTCGTGCCTTGGCTTTGGGAACTAGTCAGCATAATACAAATAACTTATCAACATTAGATAATGAGCTATTCTTAGAGAAAATAAATACTGCAAACACCACTGTGTTATTGATCTGGGTGATACATATTTCTGAACATGCAAACAATAGCATGTATTCTACATAACCTCAACTTCCAAAAATTATTTCACCAAGAAATAGGGAAAAACTGAAAATTGGAAAAACAAGAAGGTGAAGTGTACATACACTGGTTGGCTCCATGGAACCAAGGTGCAATTATCTAAGTTTGACATTGCATCTGCTTTGGGTGGGGGGCGATCTGGAAGTTATACTATTCTTGAAGAATCAAGTTATCCAAGATCGCTAGCAATTCTTTTTATTACTTTGATCGGTTTCGACAGTTCTACACTGTCATCATCAGATCTTGTAACATTATTAGTTGTACATGCTTGTTACAATATCAAAAGTCACACAGCGATGTTGTGTCAAATAAAACATGGCAGAGACCATCAGCTTGACACGATTTCTGCTGCATATTGCACTCTATCAATGAGAACCTTATCCATCTGCTGAAATTTTCTGATGCAACTTACTCCAAAAGTAAATCCGATATGCTGTAGCACTTTCACTGTACTAATGTTACCACCATTAACAGCAATAACAGAATCACAGACCCCCGTTTTAATGTCTTTTTCCAAACAAAAGCACTTTTTGGTTTGCAAGTCCATACGAGGTTGTTGAAAGACTCATTTGGATTCTGAGTCTGCCCACGTAGACACTCAACAACTCAGGATGTGCCATGTCTCTGTAAATGGGTTTTATGACTACTGCTGGGATGAAATGTTTCTGTTTCTGGCTGTATGAAGTATTGAGTATTGGGTGTCACGTCATTTGCACTACGAATCTGGTCTGGGAGTCAGAGTTGATGTAATGCTTTGCCATCTGTTGACAGTTTGTGGAAGAAGGTAACCCATACTGCCTAAAGCATTCTCAACAAACCATCAGTGTGATTCCTAAAGGCTGTCCCATATTTTAATTGTAATTCATCAATTTTGTCTGCTAGCCTACCCTTTACGGTTTTATGACCAGAAAGTTTCTTGTTTCTCAAACTTA
This sequence comes from Schistocerca americana, assembly GCF_021461395.2. Taxonomy (NCBI): domain Eukaryota; kingdom Metazoa; phylum Arthropoda; class Insecta; order Orthoptera; family Acrididae; genus Schistocerca; species Schistocerca americana. The sequence continues at coordinate 125,005,881 of NC_060121.1, forward strand.
GTTTCGATGTCCTCAGCATGGTGCCCATTCTCTTTTGGACGTGATGCACACGTTCCTGTTTTGTGATAATCTTATCATCATAAGGCTGAGCTGCTACAACATTATTGTATGCTTTTGAATCTCCATCACATAAGAATTCAGAATAGCACACACCTGTTTCATTCATGGATTGACTGAAAATTTCAAAAGCTGCAGAAGCCATCCTTCCACTACATGTTCCTCTATAGTTGCTTTCACAGATATGTTCTACTTGGTTCACTGATTTTCACTTATAACGTTTTGTCAGAATCTAAAACTCTAGTACCTTTCCAGTATCCGCACTGATCACCCCAACAGAATTCTTGGAACTTCTACGTACTACATGGGTTTATATTATGAAAAGCTACCGTTCTGTTTGCTACGGTGCTACAGATAGAATCAACATAATTTTGCCTCTGTAATACTGCAATCCACAGTCCTCTACATAAAAAGTTAGTAATTTTATTTGAGCTTTAAGTAATTCATGTAAATTTTTTAACTTTTTATACAGGTGCAAACAATATTTAAAAAGAAACAAATAAAATATGTGCCATTCGAATTTATATGTGATTTATGTATCATTTTATTAAGAAAACTGTAAATTTTACAATGGGGTACAAATCTGAAAACATAAAAAAATTTCTGTTCTAACTCCCCTTAAAAAATTACATAGCTGGATGTTGGCTGGAGACCTGGAAGTGCACCTAAATTCAATATCTACCAAATCAACTATTAATCTTTACATAAATTATGAAACCGTCACTAACTCAAAATACCATATTGTTCCAGAATGTAGATGTTTTGTTTATTTCAGGAACATCTGTACATGAAGACTGAATGGCTAGAAAATATTACCTTCTATAGGATAGACCATAACTCAGTTGCCCCTAGCAATCTTTAGATTTTGTTTTGCCTAGCATAGTGAAAGTCAGCTGTAAACTTCAATAGAGAGTATTACCAATAAGTCAGTTGACACTAGTAGTTGAAGTTATGTTGCTTGTTGTTATCTGGAGAAAAATGAATAGAAACTTAACTACAGAGCAGCGTGTATTTGATCTGCAAACATGAGTGAAACGTGACAATAACTACAGTGATTTTTGTCTTTTGTTTGTGGAACATTTCTCTAACATCCAATCTCCGTCTTGACAAGGTATTCTGAAATTAAATTGAAGATTTGAAGAGATGGGTCATTTGCAGAGCTTCCTCATTCAGGCAAGACCAAAGTCTGTTACTATTGAAGAGTGTCTCAATGTTGTCATACAATGTTTTGTGCAATCACTGACTATATCTCAAAAAAAGTGTTTGAGTATGGAATAGCAAGAACATGCCTTAACAATTCAGGAAAAGGTGATGTGAAGACCATAAAGGCCTACTTTGATTGAAGCCCTAGAAGAAGATGAAGTATGGAATTCTGAGAGTTGTACACAACCTGACAAGAAGCCCACCTCAGTTATACAAAAGCATTCTTTGGAGAAGCAACTTTTAAAGGTGAATGATAGAGCAAACAGATACAACTGATCCTATGAATGCCAAAGTGGCGACTGAGACAGAGTTAAACTTTCCTGGTGTGAATATATGGACAGGGATTATCAGCGATGGGCTAATCGGGCCTTACTTTTTTAAAGGTAATTTCAGTTCTGTAAATTACACATATATGCTTCAAGAAATGTTGTTAGAACTGGAAATGAGTCCCCTTTTTTAACATCTGCACCTAGTTAAAAAAAAGTTGATATGGTAACAAGATGCAGCACTCTGCAATGTGGTGTTATTGTGAGATACTTTCTAAAAGATAACATTGATGAATGAATTAGCAAATGAGGTACTGTAGAATGGCCTCCATGATCCCCAGACATCACACCCATGGATCGTTCAGTTTGGAATACACTAAAATATTAGGATGCGATTCTATGAGAAGGCTAGATTGCTACTCATCATGTACAGGAGATGATGCGCAGACAAGCACAACAGACGCACTGCTAAACATGTGAGCTCTGGTCAAAAGACCTTCTTATAAAGTAGGCAACACACTTTATAAGGCATCCTTTTGATCGAAATCTTACATGTTTAGCAGTCTTTTTGTTGTGCCTGTCTGCGACCCAACACCTTCACCATATGTTGCGTAGCAATTTATCCTTCTTATAATACCATCATTATTCCATCCTGGATTTTCCATTATTTAAAATATTAGTTAATTCTGTCAAGATTTATGATGCTGAGAATTGCAAAGAATGAATTCAAGCAGAGTCTGGAAACCTACAGTCATGGAAGGTTTGTGACAAACTCTGTAAATCTGTGTAGAAAAGGTGCAGCAAGATGTGGTTAGAACAACAGAAACCACTTTAAACATTTTTTAACACTTCATATATTTCTGTGTTGATGATAAATTTGTATTTGCATTTGTTTAGTATTATTGCACCAAACAAATTTTTGATGGCTGAGGTATGGCCCGCCCTGTATTGTGAGCAGCTTGCAGTTTCACAGTAGTACGCAAAGATCCTCTGCAGTTGTATCCATCAAATTGTCATTAATTTCTTTATGTATTAGAGCTACTAAAACTGTCATAAAAATAAAATAATATTGCTACACATAAATTAGAATAAGTGATCGAATTTTTCAATACAATAATTCACACTAGGACCACTGACGGAACACAAATTTCTTAGAACTACGTGCAGCCTGTACAGCAATCAATGTGGTGGCACCATTCAAAGTCATAAAAGCTGAACCATGTCAAAACATATATCTACATCTGCATCTACATCCATCCTCCGCAAGCTACCTGACGGTGTGTGGCGGAGGGTACCTTGAGTACCTCTATCGGTTCTCCCTTCTATTCCAGTCTCGTATTGTTAGTGGAAAGAAGGATTGTCGGTATGCTTCTGTGTGGGCTCTAATCTCTCTGATTTTATCCTCATGGTCTCTTCACGAGATATATACATAGGAGGGAGCAATATACTGCTTGACTCTTCGGTGAAGGTATATTCTCGAAACTTCAACAAAAGCCCGTACCGAGCTACTGAGCGTCTCTCCTGCAGTCTTCCAGTGGAGTTTATCTATCATCTCCGTAATGCTTTCGTGATTACTAAATGATCCTGTAACGAAGCGCGCTGCTCCGTTGGATCTTCTGTATCTCTTCTATCAACCCTATCTGGTACGGATCCAACCTATACAAACAAGAACCTTTCTGGCACACAGTTTTAATCTGCCATGAAGTTTCAAAATAGCACACACACTGCTGCGGAGTGAAGGATTCATTCTGAAAATCTGTACAACCACGTCAATTATATTTTGGGACCAAAATATAATCTAATGCATTAAGTCAAGCACTTTCAAAACAGAGATGTTATTATTTAGAAATGAAAATGTGGAAATCTGAGAAATGAAATTAGCTTGGTTCAACACAGTAAAATACAGATTAACATAATGCATCAATGGAATCATCTGTCATTTGACAACTATCCAAAAGTTACAAGACATTTCTATTGAAGGTAAATACAGGGTGTTTAAAAAAGCATATACGTATTTTGAATGCATATATTTACTAAACTTTAAGACATACGAATATGAAACTTTACGGACATATTTACAAACCTCTCAAGTTCAGATTATGGCCATGTTCAATATGTCCTCCATCAGCGACAAGAACAATACCACATCGATACTCAAATTCCACCCATACTCAGGCTAGCATGTCCTTTGTCACTGTTGTTATGGCAGTACAGATTTGGTTCTTCAACTCCTCCAGGTTCTGTGGGAGTGGTGATACATTAACGTTGTCCGTAACGAAACCCCAAAGGAAGAAGTCAGAGGGTGTCAGATCCGGTGACTGTGGAGCCCAGCTGAGACATGCTAAGTCACCAGCTCCTTGGCGACCAATCCAATGGTTCGGCAGAGTTTCTTTCAGATATTCATGCACTTGGCGACTCCAGTGAGAGGGTGCCCCACCTTGTTGAAAAATGAAGTTGTCTTCCTGCAGCCTTGGAAACAAGCAGTTTTGTAACATAGCGAGATACTGCTGACCGTTATGGTGTTTCCATCAAAGAAGACTGGGCCGTAAACAGATGATTCGGATATCACACGAGACACATTGACTTTGGGTGAATCTTGTACATGTTCAATGGATGCATGTGGTTTCTGTAGGCCCCAAATTCGAACACTGCGTTTGTTTACCTGACTACTAACATGGAAAGTCGCTTCATCACTGAACATGATGTGTTGTGCAAAAGTGTTATCATTGTCAATAGCATCAATAATCTCATTACAAAATGCCACACATTTGCATTTGTCATCAGTACGCAGAGCTTGTAACAGCTGTAACTCGTGCAGCTTCATAACCAAACAATGTCTCGAAACATGCCAAATTGATGTTGTAGGCATTTGCAACTCCTGACTGGCATGAGGAGTCGATTTTGAAGGACTATTTTGGAAAGCAGTTTAAATTTGTGCAACATTTTCTTCAGGAACACGAGGGCAGGACTCTTTCCTTTACATACACATCCTGTATCTAGAAACTGTCGAACACGAGGGCAGGACTCTTTCCTTTACATACACATCCTGTATCTAGAAACTGTCGACACCATCAGCAAATGTTCCACTCATTTGGAGGATCAATTTGGTACCTCAACCTGAAACGTCTTTGCACTGTAATCATGGAATTGCACTTCGCAAACTCAAGAACACAAAATTATTTCTGTTGTGAAGTAGCCATTTTAAACATATGACGGTTACCAAGCAAAACAGAAGACAACTGACATCTAGTGGCTATTAATAAAGACTAGACTATGTATTCGATTTGCCAATAGTCGAGGTGAGGCAAAGCAATCAATAGCTTAGACAAAATAATACTTTGTAATATGTATATTATTTTTGAAATGCCCTGTACTTGGCCTATATTAACAACATAGTACATAAAAGAAATTACGGTCCAAGATGTTTTATGGATGTCACTATCTAGAGGGACACTTGAGAATGGTACAAATGCTGAAACAAGCTTTTCGTAAAACCATGTAAAAACAGTGTATGTCCATCCACTGGCATTCATCTTGTCTAAATGACAGAACTCTAGGTGGTAACTGGGTCAAAACATCATTCTAGTCTGGTTCAAATCCCAAGAGTCACACTTCTGTGCAGAGGAGGGGAGCGGGGAGGGGGGGGGGAGGAGGAGGAGGAGGAGGAGGAGGAGGAGGAGGAGAGTCATCATTATCTCCTCTCTCTCACAAAAAGAGTATGTGCACACTTTTTCCTGCATAGTACAGGGTACCCAGAAACTAGGTATTAGTCAAACTTATTACTGTATCTTCTATCACAGTAACATAATAATGTCGTGTGACTACGGCCTCCCGGCGGGTAGACTATACGCCTGGTGCAAGTCTTTCGATTTGACGCCACTTTGGCAACTTGCGCATCAATGGGGATGAAATGATGATGGTGATTAGTGTTTTAGGGTGCACAACAACGAGGTTATCAGCGCCCGTTCCCAAAAGAAATGTTGACGAGTGCAGCCAAGATCTGTTAAAAACAAGGATCAATTCAGAGCCGATCTTTGCGAGAATTGTAAATGTTCAAATTGCAAGATTGGACACAGCACATCAAAACAGGTAGATAAAACTAAAAATAAAATAGCAGTACAAAACAAGTAAAAATAATTAACGGTGGCTGAGTGACCACGTACAAATAATAGGTGACCAAACCAATTTACAGCACATTAAGATCTCAATCCCAATATTTTGGGAAGAAGTCCAGACATCACACAAAAACATAAAACTCTAGCAACACTCGCCTCATTATTAGTTAAAATAGAGGGCAGGTCTGTTGGGAAACTGAAATCTTCCCTCAAACCTGCATATAAAACACACTCAAGTTAAAATATGTCATATCGACAACTATGTCCCACATGTCCGACACATTGGCGGCTCCTCACGACGTAACAGAAAACCATTTGTCAACGGACAATGTCCTATTCTAATCCGTGTAAGGGCTACTTTCTCAGCTCGTCGTCGTGGGAAGGAGGTGAGCCACGGTCGGACAGAATCCTTCACCGCTCGCAACTTATTATCCCTCACTTCCAGCCACTGAGCCTCCCACCAACGCATGACCTTCCGAGTCACGAATGATGTCATTGCCTGCAGGGGGACGGAACAGCGAGCAGGAGGTGGGATGGAGCAAGCCTCCTTGGCAGCCGCGTCTGCAAGTTCATTTCCAGGAATCCCTATGTGCCCTGGAACCCAGCAGAATATTACATCCTTACCCTGCTTTTGCAAGAGCAGGAGTGCATCCTGCACTTCGTGCACCATCCGATCTGCTGGGCACATCTGTTCAAGAGCGTGTAGAGCACTTTGGGAATCGGAGCAGATGATGAATTTCGTGCCATGTCGTCGTCGCATATGCTCTAATGCTTGCAGAATTGTAAACAGTTTTGCATAGTAAACTGGGAACTGCTCTGGGAGCCCTATCCTACGGACAGTATTGGGAAACACAGCAGAGCAGCCAATAAAATCCCCCTGTTTAAACCCATCCGTGTAAACAGTAATAAAATCTGAATGGCGGTCTAAAATCTCAGTAAATTTAATTTTAAAAAGGTGGTCCGGGGTACAATACTTCTGGTAAGCAGCCAGATCAAGAAGTAATCTTGGCCTTTGTAGTAGCCAGGGAGATCCCCTACTCCATCCCTGGTGGAGGACCTTAATGCCCTGCATGAAAATAATGATGATTAGGACAACACAACACCCAGTCCCTCAGCAGAGAAAATCTCCGACCTAGCCGGGAATCGAACCCGGGCTCTTAGGATTGACATTCCGTTGTGCTGACCACTCAGCTACCGGGGGCGGACTTTTATCACAGTGATGCTTATCCTTCAGTGCCACAGGCAAGCATCAGCAGAATTTGTACGGAGCCCTTGAATACTATTTAATTAAAATTACTTGCTACTTGTTTGTTCAGGAAAACCACACACGTCTTAACACAGCAACCACTGGACACAGATATGAACATCAATACACAATGGTTGACAGATTGGAACACCAATAATTTGAAGAGACACTGGCCCACTTCCAACCACACACAAAAGATCTACTGGATTTGTACTTCCCCGCCAACACTGGAAAGCTCTTAACAGGATTCAAACATCACATGGATTTTGTCAGGACCTTCTGTACAAACAAGACAAAACCTCAAGTATTCCATGTGACTGTAGTGCCCTGCATCAGATAATGGATCATTCTAGGAGTGAATGCACCATCAGAACATATCAAGACCAACAATGGATCTATATGAACAGAAGGATGCTGGTTTCCTGGCTGGACGGCTATGACATTAATATTTAAGAATTATGCTTGCTGTCCATCTTCCCAAACCCACTGTTCACCTTTTCATTACTCATTCAACTGTTCATTTTAATGTTCTTTTTACTGCTGATTTTAATGTCAATTCAACTGTTGTGTAGGTACATGATGAAAGACATCCAGAATATTGTAAAGTTAAAATTTATTAAAAACAAAAAATGAAACACCGATCAATCATAAGTGTTGGCAAAGATGTTAATTATGAATGCGTGGTAAGGTGCAAACAAATGAAAGAATGTTCATTCCTTTTTTTTTGGTACATGATTTTGTTTCTCACTCTCTTGTATGTAGAAGTTCAGTAAAGAAGTGCTGTGCGCAGGAAGAAGGGCTACGAGTGTTTTGTATCATACATGTTTCGAAATAAGAAAAAATTTGATACCAGTATTAAGTATTTTTTATTCAAGTGAAACCAAGTAAGGAGGATATTCTTATTTATGACAGCCACTGGTGTACTTGAAGTCCGCTGCCTGCAACTGCAACTGAAATGTAAGAAGTAGTCAGATAGCCTAAAAATTTGTACAAGGACTGAACATTTTTAATAACGCAATCGTATTATTTCCTTTGAAATGTGTTTTAAAATGCATATGTATAAATTTAATAATTATTATTTATTTATTTTTAATTACAACACAACTGTCGACTTGGTGCCAGGACTTCAGGGCACCGGTTGTGAGTAGGGTTTGTTCACTATCGTCATAGTAAGAAATTTCTATGACATTGTTACGAATCATAAAACCAATTTCTTGTATTTTCTGTTTGCAATGGGGAGCAAGCAATGCAATAAAGCAAAAACTGAGGAGAAAATTTTGGAAAGGAATAAGAACCGGTAGCAGGTTACATAAAATTTTCCATAAAAAGCTGTTTTGTCCGGTGCAGCAAAAGTAGGACAGTTACGAAAGTTACTTGCATTGTTGCACTTGGTAGCACCTATTTTGGTGTAGATAGAAACCTTGTCCTCATTATTCCCTTCCCTGAATTGTATGGTGGAAAATTTACAGGATTCTTTCAGTGTGATACGCATTGGCAGTAAAATGTAAAGAACTGTGACACAATAGTTTGCGTATCTTAATAAGACGTAAAACAGGCTTTGATATCGTGTAAAGTAAAATTGTGAAGTGTAATAATTGGCACGTAAAATTTCAAAATTTCTGGGTTTTTTTTTTGCAAATTCTTCCTGGCAGAAAAATATATGTGCATTGTTGACAGCAATAGCAAAAACGCAACCAGCCAAGAGGGTGTAGAATTGCATGGTCAAAAAACTGAAGTTCAGGCGCCATGCATGCCTACTGCAGAAGGTTTAAGTAGGTCAGAGATGAGTGCTCCACAGCAGAATAACCTTAATGACACAATGTTTACAACTGACGAGACAATGTAACGCATCTTCCAAAGACATACCGCTCATGAATGAAACATTGGAGAGTGATCCAATGAATCTTGGCAACACGTTACAAACATCACTTTTCCACAACACAAACATTAGCTTGGAAATTACAGCTGAAAGCAACCACAGTAGTACAACTGATGCACTGCTATGGCAGTTATTGTCTAACATAAACATGAAATTTGATAATATGAACACCAACTCAGTTACATGAAACACAATATGAACACCAATTTCAGTGATATGAAACAGCATATGAATACCAAAACTGATAATTTGACACACAATCAGAACACTGTCACGAAAGATCTAAATATAATGAAACAAGAACAAAAACAAGTATTCGAGGATTTGCAAGAAATCTCTCAGAAATTCAATGAATTAGCTAAAAATTTTCGCACTGAAATCGACGAAAAATTGAATGATATGAAAAAACAAGCAAGCAAGAAGTACTTTCTGAAGTTAACAGTAACATTACAGAGTTAAAACAGAAAGTAGATTCTTTTGACAACCATCATGATAGCGTAGAGCAACAGATAAAGAAAAATCACAGATGGAAACACAAGCATGGAAGCCACACAAAACCAGTTGTGTTCGACAGTAGAAAAGGTAACCACGGTCGTTAACAAACTATATGAAGACTATGAAGGTGTACCTCTAGCTGTAGAAAAGCTTACTATAAGGGTAGCAACATTAGAAGTTGACTCAGCATGTGCTGAAAAGGAGAGAGAGATGAATAAAAATCTGAGTGATATCATTAGTCAAGCTAAAGCAAGTACATTAGATAAGGGTAATAACATTGCAGAGAAGTTAGCAACCGATTGCAATTTACACACAGATGTAGTAGAAAAGGCTATTCAGAAAAAAGAAAATGAATTAGTGAACAAGGTAAACATTAACCTGCAAGCCGTGGAAGATAGGATCCGCAATCTTTAAGAAGAAAATATTATCGGATCTCAAAATACACACATAAATAATACACAGGCTACAGTCAACAAACTGCAACCTGTCAGTATTTATCCACAAATTGTCACAAGTCCCACAGCAGATATCAGTGACAGTTGTAGAGTGCAAACTGTAAACATACCCACAACTCCAATACCTCAGCAATTACCAACTAGAATTACAGGTAACTACAACAACAACATAAATACAATCGAAAATGCCATGTATCTATCTACTATTTTTGCAGACAAAGGTTTGCGGAGACATTGACAGTTTCCTGCATTCACTACCGAAGGCAAAAGAATGAATTCCGTAGTATTAATCAGTGCTTTTCCTCATATTTCAACACAACTGGACGGAAGTACAAAAATATCAGATTTGTCGTGGGATATACGCGATGTGACGTTCTTTTATGGGCAACTGAAGTGGCCGAACATTGCACGACTTATATCCAATTTTAAAGAGCTTTCCTTGACAGTCCGCCACTTGTGGTCTCGCACTAGCATTCTCGCTTCCCGAGCCGGGGCCCCGGGTTCCGATTCCCGGCAGGTTCAGGGATTTTCACCTGTCCTGAAATGACTGGGTGTTGTTGTGTCATCTTCATCATCACCATTCATCCCCATTACGGTCGGAGGAAGGTAATGACATCCCACCACCATTAGGACCTTGCCTAGTACGGCGATGCGGGCCTCCAGCATCGTTCCCCTGTGCTCTGTCAAGAAGCACGGGATTCATTTCCATTTTCCTCAACAAATACTGGTCTGAGGCAGTGCAAGAAAGACTCAGAGGCAAGGTTTTCAACCCCGCACCATTCAATGGCAAATAAGGTACTCTACATGGATACTTTGAGAAATAACTGAACAAGACATGCTACTGGATGAACCTGACATCACAGGTAGACGTGTTAAAAATTTTGAAAAGTCATTTACCATTGCACATTCCAGAAAAATTAGTCACAATGCCAGAGCACAACACTGTATATTTTCTGTCAGTGCTTGATTCTATCAGCTTAATCTATAAGGAAAGACGTGTACCCAATAAAGCAACAGAGTGTCAGGCACAACAACAACATAGATATGTAAATCAGTCAGTAAAACATTATCTAAACACACAGCAAGGATGGTACACACAACAGCAAAGTTACATACCCAGAGGTAGCAAATATGGTAATGGGAATAGAAAAAACAAACTATTTAAAAGAAGTTTTCAAAACAACAGGAGTAACTTCAACGCACGAGTGAATTAAAATACACCATCACATGGCTCTATGCTGAACACGAACAGAAACAGTCTGCTGCAGCAGTGGCCGACACGTGGCAACAATACTATGCCTTACGCTGTATCGCAGCCGACCTTTGGGCAGCAAAATAACAGCACAACAGCCAACGACACAAACTGGTGAAGTACCCACACAGTGCAACTAACTAAAATTACTCCAGGTAATGAATTAAGTCACACTACACCATCAGAAAACACCAACTGGTTGTAGCTAAGCCCCAGACTATTGACCTCCCTGGGAGTGGGGGCAAAGCAAAACTACAAACATGTTTTATAAGGTTTGACAAACAAAGTGACATCAAGGATGATTTGTATCAGCATGAGTTAGATGCAACAGATGAGGTCCAGGAGGAACAAATACAAGCAATCATTAAAGTGAGAATATTTAATATTGACACACAGATAATTTTAGATACAGTTTCAACTAACAACCTAATGTCAAATGCATTTTTCTGTGAATTGACGGAGAGAGGCAAATTCCCAAGCTTTCCTGTCCAAAATTGAAAGGTGTAAACTGCTACAGGCATTAAGAATATTTGCTTAAACATCAGGCATTTATTCCATTACAAATTGAACATTTTACAGTGAAGTGTAATTTTCTTATAATTGACAAACTTATAGTTAATTGTCTTACCGGCATGGACACATTTTGAACATACAAAAATAGATTGACATAGGTAATGGTAAATGCCACTTTTACGTAAAGGATAAGGTTTCTTCTATTGACTTAGTCAAAACACCTGATGAGAGTAACAAAAACAAATCCAGAGTCAATGTAATAGTACAACATTCCGTTCCAGCTGTATATTTCACAAAAAAATTTTATGCTGAACAAGAAGCAAACACTGAGGTTAGTTACGAAATGGTAGAGCAAAAAATTTGTGAATCACAGACACTAAATGATATGCAATGACAAGAACTTTCTAGCTTGTTATTTAAGTATGCAAATGTTCTCAGTAAGAAGCCAGGAGTAATCAAAGACTATGAATATAAATTTGAAGTCTACCCACATGAAATATTTTGTGTAATGTCATATCCTATTCCATGGGAAAAATGAGACACATCTATCATATGATTATATGGGGAATTATACAACCTTCATTTTCACTCTATTTTAGTCCTATATTACCAGTAAGCAAACCAGATGGCTCTGTAAGATTAGCTCTTGATGGTAGAGGTGTTAATAAGATTATAGTGCCAGTAGACATAAGACCAGACAACTTGGACGAACAGCTTCTAAAGTTTTATAATACAAAGTACTTCAGTATACACGGTCTCAAGACATCCTACTGGCAAATAAAGAACAACGAAGAAAGTTGAAAATATACAGCATTTGTTTGTGTGGTGCAGAAGTTATGAATTCTGTGTTCTATCTTTTCGAATGAACATTAGCGCAAGTGTGATTATACCTGCATTGGACAAGGTTTTCGGACCAGAATTGCTTATCAAAGCCACTGTCTATGTAGAGGACCTGCTAATAGCCACACCTATTTGGATAGAACATATCAGGCTCATTGAACAGGTGCTTCAACGATTTGCAGATTATGGAGTAACAGAAAATTTTAAAAAGTCTAGTTTTGGTAAGGATCAAGTCAAATTCTTAGGACATGTGTGCGAACAAGGTATATTACCCAATCCGAAAAAACGTGACGCCATACGCAACTGTCCCGCTCCCAGGAATAAAAAACAACTAAAAGCTTTTTTAGGACAAGCATCTTTTTTTTTTTTTTTTTTTTTTGTAAATTCGTACCACAGCAACTGGTGAACAGTGAGGCATTGCTCACTTGTTACGAAAACATAGGCCTTGGTTATGGGACAATAAGTGTCAAGAGGACTTTAATAACATTAAGCAGGCATTAGTCAATGCAAACATTCTTAGCCACCCTGATATGTCCAAGGATTTTTGTCTATGCACAGATGTCTCATCTCAAGTGCTGGGGGCATACTTGTTCCAGATGTGAGAAAAGAAAGGTAAAGAAGTACCCAAGGTCATCAGTTTTGCTAGTCGCACATTATCAGAAGCAGAAAGATCTTACTCTGTGTCAGAATTGGAAAGTTTATCTGTAATATGAGTATTTAAAAAGTTTGAATATTTTTTGTGGGGCAAGAACAGCAACGTTTACTATGACCATCGGTCACTGTCATTTATTTTAACATGTAAACTATTGCACCGTAGATTAGCTAGGTGGTTTCCATATTAACAAGAAATCAATTTTGAGATCATTTATACACTCCTGGAAATGGAAAAAAGAACACATTGACACCGGTGTGTCAGACCCACCATACTTGCTCCGGACACTGCGAGAGGGCTGTACAAGCAATGATCACACGCACGGCACAGCGGACACACCAGGAACCGCGGTGTTGGCCGTCGAATGGCGCTAGCTGCGCAGCATTTGTGCACCGCCGCCGTCAGTGTCAGCCAGTTTGCCGTGGCATACGGAGCTCCATCGCAGTCTTTAACACTGGTAGCATGCCGCGACAGCGTGGACGTGAACCGTATGTGCAGTTGACGGACTTTAAGCAAGGGCGTATAGTGGGCATGCGGGAGGCCGGGTGGACGTACCGCCGAATTGCTCAACACGTGGGGCGTGAGGTCTTCACAGTACATCGATGTTGTCGCCAGTGGTCGGCGGAAGGTGCACGTGCCCGTCGACCTGGGACCGGTCCGCAGCGACGCACGGATGCACGCCAAGACCGTAGGATCCTACGCAGTGCCGTAGGGGACCACACCGCCACTTCCCAGCAATTTAGGGACACTGTTGCTCCTGGGGTATCGGTGAGGACCATTCGCAACCATCTCCATGAAGCTGGGTTACGGTCCCGCACACCGTTAGGCCGTCTTCCGCTCACGCCCCAACATCGTGCAGCCTGCCTCCAGTGGTGTCGCGACAGGCGTGAATGGAGGGACGAATGGAGACGTGTCGTCTTCAGCGATGAGAGTCGCTTCTGCCTTGGTGCCAATGATGGTCGTATGCGTGTTTGGCGCCGTGCAGGTGAGCGCCACAATCAGGACTGCATACGACCGAGGCACACAGGGCCAACACCCGGCATCATGGTGTGGGGAGCGATCTCCTACACTGGCCGTACACCACTGGTGATCGTCGAGGGGACACTGAATAGTGCACGGTACATCCAAACCGTCATCGAACCCATCGTTCTACCATTCCTAGACCGGCAAGGGAACTTGCTGTTCCAACAGGACAATGCACGTCTGCATGTATCCCGTGCCACCCAACGTGCTCTAGAAGGTGTAAGTCAACTACCCTGGCCAGCAAGATCTCCGGATCTGTCCCCCATTGAGCATGTTTGGGACTGGATAAAGCGTCGTCTCACGCGGTCTGCACGTCCAGCACGAACGCTGGTCCAGCTGAGGCGCCAGGTGGAAATGGCATGGCAAGCCGTTCCACAGGACTACATCCAGCATCTCTACGATCGTCTCCATGGGAGAATAGCAGCCTGCATTGCTGCGAAAGGTGGATATACACTGTACTAGTGCCGACATTGTGCATGCTCTGTTGCCTGTGTCTATGTGCCTGTGGTTCTGTCAGTGTGATCATGTGATGTATCTGACCCCAGGAATGTGTCAATAAAGTTTCCCCTTCCTGGGACAATGAATTCACGGTGTTCTTATTTCAATTTCCAGGAGTGTATTAAAGGAAGTCAGAATCTTATTGCAGATGCCTTGCCCATGTTACCACAAGGTTTAGAGGAATTTGGTGAATTAACAGAGCAAGATGCAGGATTTGAGGAAGTCGTATCCCTGCTGGAGAGCCACATTCACAGTCTGATCCAGTCCCGGAAAGTATCCTGTCACAAGTGGGGCACTTTTGGGGTTCTTCTGTGGGAGGTTCTTTCCAGGACTGGATCAGACTCTGAATGTGGCTCTCCAGCAGCGATACGACTTCCTCAAATCCTGCCCTGAAATGAGATCTATCCTTCATGAAATTCTCCCCACTCCACCAAGAGTGTCTTTCCACCGTCCACCTAACCTTCGTAACCTCTTAGTTCATCCCTATGAAATCCCCAAACCACCTTCCCTACCCTCTGGCTCCTACCCTTGTAACCGCTCCCTGTGTAAAACCTGTTCCATGCACCTTCCCACCACCACCTACTCCAGTCCTGTAACCCGGAAGGTCTACACGATCAAAGGCAGAGCCACGTGTGAAAGCACCTACGTGATTTACCAACTGACCTGCCTACACTGTGAAGCTTTCTATGTGGGGCTGACCAGCAACAAACTGTCCATTCGCACGAATGGACACAGGCAGACAGTGTTTGTTGGTAATGAGGATCACCCTGTGGCTAAACATGCCTTGGTGCACGGCCAGCACATCTTCGCACAGTGTTACACCGTCCGGGTTATCTGGATACTTCCCACAAACACCAACCTGTCAGAACTCCGGAGATGGGAACTTGCCCTTCAGTATATCCTCTCTTCTCGTTATCCGCCAGGCCTCAACCTCCGCTAATTTCAAGTTGCCGCCCCTCGTACCTCACCTGTCATTCAACAACATCTTTGCCTCTGTACTTCTGCCTTGACTGACATCTCTGCCCAAACTCTTTGCCTTTACAAATGTCTGCTTGTGTCTGTGTATGTGCGGATGGATATGTGTGTGTGTGTGTGTGTGTGTGTGTGTGTGTGTGTATGTGTGTGTGTGTGAGCACGCGCGCGCGAGTGTATACCTGTCCTTTTTTCCCCCGAAGGTAAGTCTTTCTGCTCCCGGGATTGGAATGACTCCTTACCCTCTCCTTTAAAACCCACATCCTTTCGTCTTTCCCTTTCCTTCCCTCTTTCCTGATGAAGCAACCGTTGGTTGCGAAAGCTTGAATTTTGTGTGTATGTTTGTGTGTCTATCAACCTGCCAGCACTTTCGTTTGGTAAGTCACATCATCTTTGTTTTTAGATATATATATTTAATAACATTTATTTATTTTTTATTACAACATACTGCTGATCTTACCGTTCATTTTAGTGTATCTTTTCACAATTTATATTTTCTGATTTAAATGCCCCATGTATCATATAAACCTGCCCCATATATCACATATGTCCAAGTGTTTATGCCATATGATGAATTAATAAAAATATGCCCACGTCTTTGAACTGTATCAGTTCCCTCAAGTTAAGAGCACTCAAACACCACACACCAACTATCTACCAGTGCAACTGAACTAGAGCAAAGGGTCAAATCATTTGCAGTGCCAAATAATGTGGTGTCAAGTAAAAGTAAGGCGGCGTTAAGCAGGGCAGTGAATAATACATGTTTGTTTTGTTAATTTTTTTCCTTAACTGATTCTGTTTTCGATGTGATTATTATGTCTTTTAAACAGAAAATGAGTGTCAAGCTGTTTTCAGGATCCAAAAACAAAAAAGACAAGTACCTGCACTTCAAGGTGTAGAGTTTTACACCTTCCCTGGTTGTGAGATAACACAATCCGTTTAAGTTTTGTGGTTGCAATGTACTATCTGCTTTATTATTTTTTTGTTCATGGTTCTTTGATATTGCTTAGGCACTCATTTGAGCAAATATATTCCTGCTGGTGACTCACTTTCATTTGTCAATAATGAAAGGAGGAAAACAAAAATGTCAAGTCCTCATGCTCTGCTGACAGTTGTGGTGAGAAGATTTTGTATATGATGTTGCTCAATACAGTGATGAGTTGGAAAAAAGTTTTGCGCTGCCTACATTACTTAAAGATTAACTACTGTTAATCCCACATGTTACAAGTTTGCCAGGAAAACAAAAATAAAGTGTGGAGAGCAGATAGCCAATTTGAAAATATCTGATATTTTAGTTTCAAGGAAATGAGGAAAGATTTTAAAAAACTGTATGTATCATTTTCTAATCTCATTTCCTCAGCACCACTTGATTTGACTACATTCTATTACCTTTGCTTTACTCTTATTGATGTTCATCCTATAATCTCTTTCCAGGACATTACCACCTCCATTTAACTGGTTCTCCAAGCTCCTCGCCATCTCTGGCAGAATAACAATGTCATTGGTAAACCTCACTTTTTTCTTTCTGCTCACTGAACTTTAATTTCTTTCCCAAATTTCTCCTTTGTTTCTTTTACAGAATGCTCTTATCAGCCTAGCCCCCAGGTAATTTAAATGAGAAACCACAGTTCGAGGAATTTCAAGATTTAGCACGGTAAATGACTCTTACAGAGATAAAAAAGTGGGCAGGGTATATGCACAGACAAGAAAAAAAAAAAAAAAGGCCCGGATTTTTCCTGGCTATCCCGGTTTCAAATAAACATTTTTCTGGGTGAAAATACACTTTTTCCTTGGAGCTGTAAAACTTGTCAATTCTTTGAACGGTAAGGATTTTATAAACCAGCATGGAACTTCCCAGTACATTAGGAAATGAAACAGAGCAAAAAACATGTTTTGAAAAGATCTTCGATGTGCGGCAACATGTGCACTGCACACTTTCATATTACGAAACTATAAATACGAATTCCACCAATCACAGTACGATAATTTCTGAAGCACTGATATAAAGATAGCGATGCGAATTTGTCAGCCAATCATAGCTCATGTCACACAATCTCGCCAGTCAGTGACAGCAGACTCTTTAAGCATAGGACACGTGATGTAGTCAGATAATAGCAACATGACTTTCAAGTAGTGCAAACAAACATATGGGAAAAGTTAATTGTTTAAATTAAAATCCATACAGTACAGTTACAAAAAAAGTGGTCCAATGAAGGCCATAAAATGTGTGTGTGTGTGTGTGTGTGTGTGTGTGTGTGTGTGTGTGTGTGTGTGTGTGTGGGTGCGTGTGCACATATACACACACATATAATATTGGTCTGTTTTGGCATGGAATTATTCTCAAACCACCATTTGCAATGTTTTCCTGAAACCTGTTAGAAATAGGTCCATTTGAGCAGATGTCAGAGAGCACACATTACTGCACATATGCAGCTATGGTTACTTAGGAAGCCCGTGTTTGGTGTTCGCTTTGTTCACATACCGTTTGCCGCATTTCTGTTTGGAATTTTGTGTGTACTGGTGCATCATGTGACCACATGCAGCAATGTGGCATGTTGTTCAGAGAGAACATACAAAGTTACTGTACTCAGAGAAATTGTTTTATCACGTCCTATCCAGATACTGAATGCAAAATAAGAAAGCAGTCTTTGGCAAAATTAAACTCTACAACTCAAAGTACCCTAATTTTTTGCCATGTGGTGACTTTAACTTAGATTATTTTTACTCACACGCTGCAACACTATTATTTAGCATTTTCAATCAGGTTAACATCCACATAGCACTACAAAAAGCTAATAAAAATGAATACAAATTTCTTGCAAAAGTAAAAAAGAACAGTTGTTTGTATACACCAGAACTTAGGACAGCAAGTTACAATAAGTTTTTCATTACAGTTTCAAACAGTAAAAAATTAATAAGGTTATCTGAGAAGCTAAGAAACTGTACTGATGACAGTTTATATTCTATGCCAGGAATAAATATAAAGCCATGTGTGGAGTTAGAGTGATAAAACACGTTGTGCTGCGAGTCTATAATTTATCAACAATAGCTTTCTGTAAATTTATGATGTAAACACAAAAATTAAGAAATAAAGTCAAGCATAGAGTAGGTGTTGAAATGTGTCTTGTGATCAAAAAGCATTTTGTTTCACAAAAGGCAGATTTGTAAAATTCTACTAAAGCCGTCAATATATTTGAAACAAAACATTTTATTCAATACTACTGACTAAATTTGCTTGCTTAGTCATCTTAAAGTGAACATTTACGTATGATCATACATATACAGCATTCAGAGATCTTACAGTACCGGTATGTCATAAAAGAAACGGGATCAGAGATTACTCCAAGAGCATTGGAATTTCGTAAACCACAATGCATAACTCATCTTAAAGTTTACATTCATATGTCCAGATTCACAGTGACATAGGCCCCTACCTGGTATTAAGCTTTACAATGTGGATTTCAGATTGTTAATTCTTTTTGGAGTATCAGTACTGTATTGTCTCATGTTTGGATCTCTATTACGGCATAATGCCATAGGTGAAACAAAATATAAAGGTGCAACTGAAATTCAGTGGACAGTTGAAACTAGCTAACAGTGTGGAATGAAACACTTCATTTCAAATAAATTGATTGCCTCTGCAGAAAAGATTAATAAAAACCAGATTTCTATAGCAAACAAACAAGAGTCCCATGGAGATTATCCCCCACCCCCGTATCACAGACTGCTCTGCGCATGCGCAAATGTGACAGCTTGGGCGCGCCAGGAAAATTTTTCTGGGACACATCTGGCTGCTTGCTACTATTGCTCATACAGCTATCAGTCACACTTCAAGCAGCCAGAAGCAGGAGAAGGCACTGCACATACGCAACTTTAGATCTGCGCATTTGGGCCAGCCCGCTGCCAGTAGTTTAAACAAATCTAAAATTGTAAACAGTTGTGGCATCACATTTATCGAACGCAGTTTGTTGTTATAAAGTATTGCACAGTCTTTGTCCTAGAGCCTTTGAGACATTTTGCTGTCAGTAAGGCTTGTGTCTGCACTGTGTTTTGCTGTTGTAAATGGCGAATTTTCTTTGCAACAGAAGTTTTATTTTGGGAGTCATTCTCTATTTCATGTTTTATTGTTGCAGGATTATTCTGCAGTAGCAGGCTAAAGTAAAATTCTTTGTTAGAGTATTAGTTCTCACCAGTCAAAATTACAAAAAATTAACAGAAAACTAATGCAACAAATAATTCCCTGAACTCTAGAAAGTCTTAGGTTTTTCCAGTTTTTTTCCCAGATGAAAAACTTCCCAGGTTTTTCCAAGATTTCCTGTATATCCTGGGGCATTTACACCCTAGTGGATGATATGCACATAATAATGAGCAATACATTTTATTTCACACATGCTCAACTGCCACTTAAAAGAAACACCTATACTCCGTAAGGGCTATAAAAATTTTAAACATTATATGAAATACATATCACTGTAGTAATAACCCACTAGAGCTGCTTTTGAAATATTTTATTTACTACTACTGGTTTTGAGTGTTAGCTCATTCTCAGGTGGGTCCTAGGCACAATCAAGATATAACATGAATACATCGTGTTATCTCTTACGAGTTGTCAGATGCATTTTCTCTGGTGTTTTGGCAGATATTTGTAATTTTATTTTCACAGCGTGTAACTGGAATCAGCAAAAACAAATACTTCTCACCCCATTTCATGCAACATTCAGTGGCAACAGAAAGCATCGACTTGTTTCATGTTACAAATAAAATGATTAAAGCAGAGTTTTACATACCCTTTCAAAAGAGCAGTCCCATATTACTCTAGTGTGAAATTCGTTTTGTCAATATGCTATTTTATTGTAGGCAATTATGGATTTAATACATCATACACTGAGAACTTCGATGAAATTTTTATCAGTTATGGATAATTTACAATTAAGACAATCCTAAATTTTATGTATGGTATTAATCAATTTTCATCCAAGACATACATAAATTTTAACTAACCATATCTCTGAGACACAAACTGTTATAATGAGTCAGGCACAAATATGACAGAACAAAGTACATCATAACTGAAAGAACCATTTTATAATGTATGTAAAAATTACAAGTACAACCAAAACTTGTACATTCAAGCTATAGGCTCCATCTCTCTGAGTATCAAATGCATCAGGAACATTTCAATACTTCTAAAGCTTCTCACATAGACTGATGGTGATGTGACTGTGAAGTAGAAGTGCAAAGAAACACTCATAGCTACAGACCTCACGTACTGGCAGACAGGGACCATCAAGAACTGTGAAGGGTGGAAAAAAGGGTCACACAAAATCAGCAGAAGGCACTACTTGTAAGTATCAAAGTTCTGCTAGCAGTCCAGCTAGCACGACTGACTGGGGAGTTAAGAAGAATTGGGTACAATGGTTGAGCAGCTCCTTGTAAGCCACACATTTCTGTAACCAATGCTAAATTATGGTATGGAGGTGTTTATAGTGATTGGAGTGTGATTCTCTAATTGCACTTACGAGAAAAATTAATGCAAATGGACACGAACACATTTTACAGCATTGTTCACTGCGTACAATTCAGAGAACTTGACTGTTTACATCAGCATGAAGGAGCACCCTGCCATAAAGCATCATCTATGACACAATGGTACGTAGACAATAAAATTTCTGAAATGGATGGCGTCAGGAGAGCCCTGACCTGAACTCAATGGAACACCTTCCAGATGAGTCAAAATGTTAACTTCATTCCAGACCTTAATGCCCAACATCACTACCCACTCTGGCTTTGGCTCTTGAGGAAGAATGGGTTGCCATTCCTCCACAAACATTCAGACACCCCACCGAAAGTGTTCCAGCAAAGTTCCAGCCATCATAAAAGTGAAGGGCGGACACACTCCATATTAATATCCACTAATAGGTCTCTGGATACTTTTGCTCATATAGCATATACTTGCAGTCGTCGCTGACCGATCTTTCGTCTGGCCTAAGGTCCATAGAACTGAATATTCATGGGAGTGAACTGTCTTTTTGTTATGTTCCTTAAGGACTGGAATTCCTTGCTAGGAACTATAGTAAATAGCTTGGCAATGCACAATCTACTCAAAAGACAAACCGCATCCTTCAACTTGAAACTATTTAATGGTAGTTAGGAAAGAATACACAACAGAAGACACATTTCAATATAAAAACTCCATGACGGCTCAGAGTAAATCGCCATCGATGTTAGCTCCCCAGTCGGCTGGTGTGGATAGCAGTTTGACACCTGCACTGTAACTCCAATTAACACATGCACGCACACAACACAACCGACATTCCACAACACTGCACTATTCCACAACTCTGCACTGAGAGAGAAGCATGGTTCAGTTGCTTTATCAGCTGCCTCGGGGGAAGCGGAGTGCCGCCCAGGTACTGTGCCAAGTGCACGCACAGTCAAGATCTCATGCCTGTCAACAGCAGTTGTGACAGGTGGTGGCAGTGCTGGTGCCAGTACAGACTGGTTTTCTCGTTGAATGTTGGGTGGTCGCTCATCATGTGGAACATACGCTGGTTTTACTCTGTTTACAGAGACTGTACTAGGCTTGCCATTCGTCAGCATCTTGAAGGTGTGCATCCCTCACTGCAACACCTTGTGGAGGCCAGTGTACAGTGGTTGCAGTGAAGGTCCGATTCCGTCTGTGCGGCACATGATGTGGGTGCATGTCTGCAGTTCCTGTGGCATTTAGGTGGTGGGGTGTCTTGCCTTGAAGTGCAAATTCAGGCAACATGTTCTCTTGGCCAAAGTGCAAAGTCACTGGTATTGGGACTAGTGATTGCAATGGTTGTAATTCTACAAACTCTTCAGGTAGGTAACTCCAGCAAGGTTTCGCTATAAATAAGTTCTGCAGATGAAGCATCTAAATCAGGTTTATATGTTATCCAGAAGCCCAGCAATTCACTGGCAGTGCTGACGTCCAATCTGAATCTTGAATCACAATTGCCATTTTCAGTGGCAACGCCAGCACTCAGTCACAGCATTGCTGGCTGGGTTGTAACTGGTGGTGCACTGCGCCACAGAACTTAGTTAGTTGGGAGCACAGGTCTGACTCGAATTGGCGGCCGTTATCTGTCATCATGTGTAGCAGGCAGCCACAGTGGGAAATCCAACTTGCTGTGAAGTGGATGCAAGAGTTTCTGCAGATAGGTTATCCACCAGTGTTCCTTCAGGCCAACATGTACAACAATCAATCATGGTAAGGAGGTATCATTGTCCATAGGAAGAAGGTAATAGTCCCATGATGTCAACGTGAAAGTGTGCAAACTGTGTGTTAGTGATTGGAAAGTTCCCAACTGGTGCGCGTATATGACAGTTGATCTTGCTCCACTGGGATTTGACACGCATGTGGGAGCATTCCCAACAGTTTTTTTCAGTTTTTGGCCACACGAGTCAGGGAGAGCAGGCAAACTGTTTGACTTGATGGCCAAGTGACTTAAATTGTACATGCTATCAAAGGTGAGCTTGCAAAACTCTACTGGTAAGAATTGGCTTGGTTTACTGGTCGGCCCCAGACACACTGACTTATCTTAATTTCAAAGCTGTTGAAAGACAGATGAGATAGTGTCAAAGCTCTTGGTCAGATCTCTCCACCTCCAGAACACTGTGAAATCAATAGTGCTGGAGCTGTTTGAAACGCCCTAAATGCAACACAGACAGTTGGCCACCAAGTAGTCAATACCCGATACATGCAAGACGTCCATGCTGAATTGTGCTACAAAA
The DNA here is from genome assembly GCF_021461395.2 of Schistocerca americana. Taxonomy (NCBI): domain Eukaryota; kingdom Metazoa; phylum Arthropoda; class Insecta; order Orthoptera; family Acrididae; genus Schistocerca; species Schistocerca americana. Next base: position 125,029,105 of record NC_060121.1, read on the forward strand.
ATGAGTTGGTTGTGTTGGCAAGCTAAGCAGTAGTTGTTATTCTGCCAAAATGCATACATAAGTGGCTTATGGCCCATAAAGTTGTGAACTTCCTTGCTTCCAGTTGCTGGCAGAAGTATGTTATTGCCTCTCATATTGCAAGGAGTTCCAGACAGTATGAACTCCACTTGTGTTGAAATGTTGACATTTTATGGCAGTAGAAAGCCAAAGGTTGCCACATACCTTCATGTAATTGTTGCCAAACAGCCCTCATCATTGTTTAAATCGCTGTTTGGCTTATGTCAACTACTGGTGTGAGGGGTACTTCTAAGCCTTGCCGCTTCAAGAGGCGAAATCATGGTGTCAGTCCATGGACTGGTGAAGCCCCCTTTGATTTTTGGACCGACGAGCCTGTAATGCTGCCAAGTTCGGCAAATGCCGATGTTACAAATTAATATTATGAAAAAATGCCATAGTAACTCCTAAATGGCATGCGTGTGAGTGTGCTATCTGCAAAATGGCTTTTACTTTATCAGGCAGAGGAAGCAAGCCTTCGGATTACATCTGGCGTCCTAAAAAGACGTTCTGTGGCTGTTCAAAAACACACTTGACTATATTTAGCACTACACCATATTTATTTAGCCATTCCACAACTTGCATCAAATGTTGCTCAAGCTGTCTCACAGCTGACATGAAGATGAGGATTATATCCAAATATGCAAAAAAGAAGAGCAGTCCTTGCAAAACTAATTTTAAACCAATGCCACATTCGTGCAGCATTTCGGAATCCAAATGTCATACACAGACTCTACAGTAAACCTAATGGGCTAATGACTACAGTTTTTGGATCATCATCTTCTGCTATGGGTATATCAGTATGTGCCTTAGCACAGTCTGGTACACTAAAAATTGTCGCACCATGTACCATGTAGTTGCAATCTCGAAGTAAAGGAATGGGATACTGATCCGGCACTGTCTAGACATTTAGGACATGGTAATCTCCATTGTTTCTCTTTAGCACAAGATGCAAAGAGGAGGACCATGGGCTACTGGATTGACATGTAATTCCCTCTCTCTGCATGGCATCAAATTCTGGCTTTGCTTTATCATCACTCTGGAGCCATATGTCATGGTTGACAGGAGACTGGTGGGCCATCCTCAGTCTTGATGTGATGAACAGTATCATGACATTCCTCTTTTGGTGCTCCTAGGGGTAACGTCAAAGCCGGGAGTCATTATGGTAGTTGCACATACTCCCCAACATTCACCTACACAACATTGGGTAACTACTCTGTTGTACAGTGATGGAAGTCAGATATCAACAGACTGGTTATGCCGTCAATCAATCATTTGTTTGTATGCCGTCAACCAATCGTGCTTTTTCAATGTTCAGTAACAGGTGGTAGTATGCTAACATATCAGCACCAATAATGGGTTCTGTGACATCTGTGATTGTGAAATCCCATACGAACAGCCGCAGATCTCGTTCCATCCGATTGTCGCCATAGATCAGTATCAAACAGTTGTTCACAGCAGATAGACAGAAGATAGTTCACTGGCCTACGACAGCAAAGCAGTCTCCAGGGAAAGATGTACATGCCTAAACCAGTATCCAACAGATATTTGTAGCCCAGCTTCCAGTCACTGACAAAGAGGCACTGGGATGTCACTTGTCAATTAGAGGCATCACCTACAACCAACTGCCTCAAGCATTTGGATACGCACAAGGCAATGCACACTTGTGTGCCTGGTCCCTGAATCTCTTACAGTGCCAGCAAATGGTGTGTTATTCACGGATAGAAGTTGACGAAGTAGCCGAGGAACATCTACTAGATCTGCTGTGCTACCAGCTTCTGTTGCTGCTGCTACCTCACCAGGATAGTAACTCGTCAGTCCTCTTTGTAAGGGCCTCTCAACATTAGCTGTCAGACTGTCATAAGCTGCCCATGTGACCACTACTGAGCTACAATGTGACAGTGCGCCAACTGAGGTGGAGAACATAGTCAAAGGAACTGGATTACTCTGCTTTATCGAGACCTTACTGCATAAAGTGACCAACACACTAATTGGGGAGGAAAAATAGCATCCGCAATTCTGTCGGTCAGCTCTGTCACCTGTTTCAGAGACACCTCCTATGGCTTTCACTGGTGGCAACAGACAACTACTCAGCAATGTGTCAAGCAGGTTGTCTGCCACTGTTTCAGTGTCCACCTTATAGTGCAAATGCTGTAAGTAATGGGAAGGTTTCTAGTCCCCTAGATCTTCCTTTTTTTCATACACTTTGGCCACGGCAGGGAGAGAGGGGGGGGGGGGGGGGAGTGCAATTATGCCTTCCACTCAGTGGCGTAACACTGCTCCAAGCTGGCTAATGACCAAAGTGAATTTGGTGGAGCTGGTTGTAATATCCACACAGAGGACATTGGCTTCCACTAGTGTGACCCAAAATCCTGGGTTGTGTTGACAAAGCATGGATAGACGCAATGCAAGCTGTCAAATGGATGGCATTATCGTCTCTGATGATTCCATATTATCAGATCTGATTTAGTGACACACACCTGTTGTTTCCCACGCTAGATCACATCAGAGTCACCACTGACCATTGCGGTCATACTAAGTTAATCATTGTGGACTTATCTGTCATCTAGCCTGAGGTTTGCAGAATTGAATATTAAAGGGTGTGATCTGTCGCTTCATTATGTTTCATAACGACTAGAGTTCCTTGCTGGAAACTATAGTAAATAACTTTGTGATAAACAGTCTACTCAAAAGACAAAATGTACCCTGTAGTGTGAAACTATTTAATGGTAGTTACGAAATAACACACAAGAGAACACACATCTCAATATAAAAGCTCCAAGACGCCTCAGAGTAATTCGCCATCGATATCAGCACCCCTGGTGGCTGGTGCAGAAAGTTGTTTGACAGCTACAACACAACCGACACTGCACTGCACTGCACTGCACTGCACTGCACTGAGAGAGCAATACAACTCAGTCGCTACATACTAACAATATGTGGATTGTATCTATGTACTGCTTGAAAATGCTCAATACTGGTAGTATCTAAAAAAGAAGCTAGCCAAGTGTGAGAAAGACTTGCAATCTAAGGGTTCCGTACAAACTCAATTACATGTATAGACAGTTAATACATCCCGGTGTAACGAAACAGGCTGTACTGGGTCGTGTGGAGTTCCCGATACAGTATATTTAATAGTATGCGATACACACTAAAATAGATGTGGGTAGTGTATAAGGGGACTTCGTGAATAAGGTCACTTAGTGCAACAGTGTGATATAGTTATAATGAAAATGTTACATTGTGTCACAGACCAGTTAATGTATGTTCTTAATAAAGTAAAGTAATGTACAGTTAGGAGAAGTCATTATCACTTTGATATGAATTTCGGGATGTTTTCAAGAGAGAGATCAAGTTCTGGAATCAGTGTTAATAGTGCATAAATGTCAGTAACCTTCATTCAGTTTTATAATTATAATTCAATTAGAAACATTCATTGTTTACCATAATGCAAATTAACTGTGTAAACCATTAATTTTTAAAAAGCTTAACATTTATGTATCTTTGCAAGTCAGGACAACATATTCTTACGGAAATCACCAACTAAAAATCTGCAATTAGAAATTCAGTGCAATGTCCACATATTACGAAAACTAGAAACGATTTGTTTAAACTGGAGACATAACTTAATTCAGAAAGACAATTTGTATCATAAATAATGTTAGAAGAACGATTCATCAATTTTTTGTAACATGATTTAAAGATTTTGTGATGTATGTAATTATTCCTCATTTTAGCCTTCAAATGTCGTAAAAGGTCATTTTGAATGTTCGATTTGTAATTCTGATGATGTAGAAATATTACCAGCTCAAAATTGTTTCACAAAATCGCATAATTAATTAAATTATGTAAAGATATTTGAGAATGTTCTGGACTGAATAATAAGAACTTAATTGTTAACTATATGTATGTTTCAAAATTGCACTTGTAAAAGACTGTTAATTTCGGAAATATGCATTATCATTGTTCTCGTTTTAATTTTCACTAGAGCTCTTATGTCAGTTTGCTGGATTAACTTATAGCAATTGTAACATCAAACATGAAAAACATAAAAATGTCAGAGAACGTAATTGTTGAAAGATGTATAAGTACCCCTTGTCCAAAGCCTTTGAGTAGTGCAGTTGGAGTATTAGCTGGTGTGTTCCGGATCCTGTGAAGTTGGGACAGTCAGCTGTTGTATATATGTTTGGAAATAAACAAATGTTGTCAACAGATTAATTGGTGTACGTCTGGTAGTGCCCAAGACTTTCTGCAGCACAGTTATCAACTCTGAAAATGTAAAACATGGTACGATCAGCCGTACTATGTTAAACCTGAATTGATGGGATTGCTACGTCAGATTTGGCGAATGGAGCTGATGTGAGAAGTTACATTAGATTTGACATTGGAGCTGGGCTTCTTAACCTGGTTACGTTTTAAATGGTTTGATGAACTGGGATAGTTATGTTTTACCAGGAATAGAGTATTCGACAATTCGGTACTGGCAAGATATCGGTCCTAAGAATTCAAAGAGTTTCGAGACTGTTTTGAGTGTTGTTTTTTTTTTCCTCCCCCAACCGGCATTTGGTATTGCAATTTTTCATTTATGCTACTAATTCTGGGGTTATATTAACATGATATGCTAATCAGCAAGACCAATAATGTTCGAGTTAGCTGAACAAAAGTTTGAAGATTGGCGATTGCAATTTTTCGTGATAATTACACTCAGGCATCATTTAAATTTTTAAATTATAATGACTAAAGTTATGTAATTATGAGAGAAAATTGCTAATAGATACTGAAATCTGATATTCCTCTTCAAACCAAAATGAATTTCAGAACTTTACCCGGGGACTTAAATTTCCATCAAAACTAAAAGTTTACTAATAAATATTTCGAGTGTGTGTGTGTGTGTGTGTGTGTGTGTGTGTGTGTGTGTGTGTGTTTTAGAGAGAGAGAGAGAGAGAGAGAGAGAGAGAACAACAAAATGAATAACTACAACACTGGTATCTATAAGGCGAGAGCGATTACGTATTTACGCCACCATAGCTTCTTCGGTGTTATCCTCACCTATAATCAGGTGAAATTGGGGTCAAATGCGGGTTTATTAGTTTGTATGAAAATCAAAAATTAAATTCAAATGATTATTTGAACCAGATTTGTAAGTGATAACTAAAAGAAAATTGATAACACTGCTTCATACCTCTTATAGTGCCTTGGCTTATTAGTGGTAACTTTACTTTCCAAGACAAATATAGAAAAGTTGCATTTTGGGGTTTGGTTTTAAAATCCATGTTGAAATTTAATACTCTAATCAGACAAGAAATATAACTGTTGCTACTGTAATAGTATACTGCGATGTCTACGCATTCTGTGGCAACATTAAGTAGACATTGTGGCAAGCTCTGCGCAGTAATCAATGGGACCAAAGTTTACACACTCACAATGGTTGTCTGCAGTGCTCGGGTTATTTAAGCAATCTCTGTTACATGATCTATCTGTCACAGCAACTTTTAGATTACGACATACAAATGCAATAGACTCCCAACCTGGACTGGCATTAGCTACTACCAGACCCATCTGCTCTGGGCATCTCACCAAAAAACACCAAATTTAAAAGTGTCTCCTTAGGTTTCAGGAAGTAGTGCGGCACAAGAGGAAAGAACAAGAGGATCTGTGATGATATCTGGCAAAGGGATTGTAGATTTTAGTATATGACAAATTTCAATTAACATGTCTACCCATTCCCGAAAAAAGTGGTCTAGACAGGCAGACAGATAACAAATGAGAATTGTTTCCTGTGATGTAACTACAAATTAACAATTTTCGGATTTTTCCCATACCTGTGGTGTGAATTTTGACTCCTTGGTAAATTTCATGATTCTAGGTTAAAGATAAGTGAGTGTGATTGTGAATATCAAAATATGTGGCATAATGGCCTTATCTTTTGATTCCATTGACTGCCTTGGAAGCTTAAATTTTCCATGCTGCCAAGGGACCATAGACCCTAGTACATAGCATAAATTTCAACTTATCTATCTGTTCCAGAGAAAAAGAGGTCTTTAAGAGTTGGACAGATTGACTGACAAACAAAGTGATCCTATAAGAGTTCTGTTTTTACAGACTGAGGTATGGAACCCTAAAAAGCAGTTCTGGTGAATTATTATTACAGCAGCAAGCATTTCATACAAATTGTTAAGGCTGCAGGACAGCATATACAAGGAATAAAGTAATGTGGTGAACTTTTGAAGGACTTTCATAACAGTAAACTGACAACTTCCCTATATAACATTAAGAAGAGACTTTTCCATAGCTCTTAAACAATACAGGTGGGGATGATGTGGAGGTTTGAGTATGAGATGAGATGGGGTGGGGAGTGTATTTTTGGCATTTTTTTTTCAACCAATTAAAGAAGCACCAAATTTTACCAATTTCATTCAGCCACTTGAAAACAAAACTAGTGGAAACTTTGCCTGGTATGTACTGCATCTACAGTGCAGCAATCACCAACAGCCTCACCAGCACCGACTACAGACCAGAACAAACTGATACCTTTCATGCTCCCTCTCCAGGTCACGTTCACGATCGCGGTCTCTGTCTCTCTCCCGGTCCCTCCAGTCGGGCCTGTCACCGCGAGACCTGTCATCAACAGGTGATCGGTCCCGGAAAGAGTCTGCGCGATCTGCCGAATCTGCTCTTCTTGGACCTGGTCCATCATTTGGGCGTGGTCTTTTGCCATACACTCTTGCAGGATTCACCTCTGAAACATATTATTTTTCATGCAAATATAAACTGGTGTCCAACAAAGCCTAATCAACCTTTAAGGTTCACTAGTTTAATGTATTATTTTAGGTTCACTAGTTTAATGTATTATTTTATTTGGTAAAAAAGTTTTACATACATAACTTTTCTGTTATTAATTCTGGTAAAGCAATTGTTAACAGTAATCTTTATGTCACATATGACAGTCTAACATGTGTTTCACATCAGCATTCGATTTACTATCAATGAATGGTCATATAAGAAAGCAAGACACAAGCCTACTATCAGGGCTGTTATCAATGAAGCATCTGAGCACATTAAAGAAACGAGGACAGGTTGAATCCCAATCTACTACACCTTTTAATGTGGCATGAAACTCCATAATAGGATATACTCCAATGCAGAAAGATCCTTCATGAGACAAAACCTAACACATTGTCATGAGACAAAACCTAACACATTACCCATTCTCCTTAGGATATTAGGTCAACAAGGTGCACAAGAGTCTTTGAAGAGTTTGGAAATGGACATCTCAGTCAGTAAAAGCACTACCCTTAAAGGGCAAAGCAGTGGTTCTGCACCCTGGTCAGAACTACATCTTTATTTGTCAAAAATTTTAAACAACTTTTCCAATGTGATCTCGCAGGTATTATTAGTGTGACTGATTAATGGTGTGCTTCAAGTGTTCTGTTGAGTTGTTGTTTCCATTTTATACACAATTTCGAAGACCAACCTAGTTGTCTTCTTCAGATGCTGTGGGTTTGCAGTTAGGTGCACCCGCCACCTGGACTCCAACCAAACTGGGAACTATTGTTGGTCTCACACTGCCATTTATAGCTGAATTCTATCCTCTATGCCCACTACACCCTTTGATGCTCTTTTGTTTTTCAGAGCCCCCCTCAGATATTCCATGGAAGGCACACTCTCTTCATGTTTCCCAGTTATCACCTAACACGCAATTCCACTCTTAGTAGACTTTCTGCCATGGCCTTTTTTGCTCTTTTTACCAATACAGTGCCACTTATACTTCACTATCCAAATGGCTGTGAGCTTCTCTGCAGCTTGTCAGCACTTCAAATTCTGCACAGCTGGTAACCTTAACTACAGATACATGTGTCAGAAGCATAATCCTTCACGCTAATTTTCCTGGTATTTTATTGCAAACAGGTGACAGCACTTTATACCATTTACTTAGCTGACCACCCACCTTTTTAGCATCCTTTTTTAGCACAGTTCTTTTCAATTGATGGAGCCAGACAGACAAGTGGTCACATTTTCATAAAGAAGGGAGCTGTTTCAAATGGCAGTTAACGGTAAAAATTGAAGATACAGGACTTCAAAAAAGAGTAAAATACGGTGGAAGCATTTTTAGGAATACTCTTTACCTTAGAATATCTCCAAACTAAATAACTGTAATGCCCAGGACTTCATGACTCTGTCATAAAATACTTTACATTCTTACAAAAGGAGACATTCCTAAAGCTATTTGTTTATGAAAAATTAATGGCCGAACTTCAGAAAATATTTGAGCAGACAAAATTTTTCTCAACTTTGAATGGCCATAGTAACCAGACTATTCAACATTTAATCCTGCAATTTAGAGGTGTGTTTTTACACTTGGCAGTGAGTTGATGCAGCAAGTTTCACAGAGAGAACAGTCTGATCTAATACGTAATCATTTGTAAAAAAATTATAAAGATCTGCAATGACACACACAATGTTTTAATCATCCTCACTTCAATGAGTGCAACACCTCAAATATAGTTTCTAAGAAACTGCACAATTACATTTGGTAAGTATTGGAATAAACACATCAAATTTCAAGAAAATCTGTGATGTTTAGGTGGGGACTCTAGATCAGTTGGTATGGAATGACCCTGCCAAGGACTGGGCATGCGGCCAAGAGGCTATAGCAAAAGATCAATGGTGAAAATGGGCCAACAGCAGTGCTATGCATGCACTTTGTCACCAGAACAAGATCCTCTGAGACAGGAGCCTCTATCAGCTGCACTCCTGCAGCAGTTGGTAGCAGATTCCTGCTTCAACATGGTTTGCATTTAAATTCCCAGAGAGGAGAAAAAGAAAGGGCAGCTAAGTGGTAAAGTCAATGAGGCTCTGTACGGTTACGCCTCACAAAGGGGAAAGCATCGTTACCATACAATTCAAATTTTCTTAAACTGAGACTGCTTTTAAGTTGATGGTGAAGGTTAACACGTGTGGATTGGAACACATCACTTATAAAAAAAGCTTCTTCACCTTTAGGTTTTTCCAATTTCCTCCACAGCTGATCCAACACCATTAACATAACACTTTGATGTGGGTGGGTTTTAGAAAATAAATCTAACAATCCCCACATTTTTGAGTAAGCCTAAAACAACTGGACAGCACCAAGTGCACTGCATGATCTCTATCAATTCCCCTCCTCCTCACTCCAATCCACAACCACTGCACGTAGGTCACCTGAAAGTTAATTTATTTTTAATTGGGGGAGGGGGAAGCAGCAGCTCTATCTGCATACCTGAGAATACGTATAGTTATACGTTCAAGAGGAGCAGGGAATGAAAGAATAACTTTACTGTGAAATGAAAACAAAATTAACAAAATGAAATTGTTTGGAACTGCATATTTTTTGCACACCTATGGAATTAAAATTAGCTGCTAGGTAACATTCAAGACTGTATCACTCCACGTCATGTACTGTGACAAACTTGGACCCTCCTGAACATGCTGTCTACATGATAGTTGAGGTGCTACTGCTAAAGTGCGTCCCACTCTTCGATGGCCAACTTTCAGAAATTATTCAGTTTGTGAGGAAGGTTCTTACAACAATGCACAACAAGTTTCAATGTTCAATCAGGTCCACACCGGCAGAGACAGCTGGCCATTCCATTTCATTCATTTCTGCCTCCTGTAGGAAGGAGTTCAAAAGTTAAGCATCGGGTACTCATGCATTATTGTCCTGAAAGGAACCTACGGCTGAAATTTTGAATGCAGGATTGAAGAATAGATTTAAGGGCCCTTTTCTGATACTACACAGCCCTCAAACTATCCTCAGTAGTGATGAGAGGTGTTTTACATTCCTAAACAATTCCAGACCAAAACATGACTGCCCTGTGCCTTTTCTGAACCAAAGGAACTGCATACTTAAGATATGTATTGCTACCTGGCTACCTCCACTCTCTTCCACAATGATCATCAAGCATCATACAAATTCGGAACTCATTGGCAATGGGAACCCAATACCAATAACCATGTTCCCTTCCAAGTGTTCTGTTGCAAGCCACCTTCACACAATGTGTAGCGGAGTGCTTTGTGCTGTTTGCACATATCAATGAAAACTTCAACTGGAAGAAGCATATTACTGAGCTTCTAACAACAATTAAGTTCACCTACTTTTGTTCTTCGCATAATTAGTAATCTTGGACACAACAAATCAACCTCCTGACACATTCTGCGTATTTCCACACAATAATGTACCGTGGAATAATTTTCTGGGTTAACTCGTCACTTAGAAAGAAAGTACTGATTGCACAAAAGTGAGCAGTAAGAATAATAAGTAGTGATCACCCACTGACATCATGTGGGTATCTCTTCCAGGAGCTAGGCATTTTAGCTGCATCATCACAATATATACATTCACTAACGAAATTTGTCATAAATAATCCATCACAATTTGATAAGAGCAGTGATGTCCATACCTACCACACTAGAGGGAAACATGAGCTACATTACCAATAATTAAAGCTGTCAGTGGCTCCGAAAGTAGTTCAGTATGCAGCAACAAAAATTTTCAATCACAACATAAAACACCTGACATGTAGGAAAGCAAGTTTTAAATCCAACTTAAAGATATTTCTCCCAGACAACTCCTCCTACTCCAGTTACAAATTTCTATTTAAAAACTGATATGGGGGGGGGGGGGGGGATTTAAACTTTTTTTATTGTTAACACTGATCCCGCATAAATATCTTGTGAACTGACTTGTACCACATTTCGATAAAAGAATCGTTCCAACTAACTATGTAATAGGTGCCTAGAGGCTGAATTGATTATGCGGAGACAGATGTGTAATATCTGTGTAGACACAACCTTCCCAGTTATCTCTAAAAAGGCAGCACACAGTACTAGTGTATTCTCCTCACAGTATCTACAATCCATAATTTGTAGGTAGTCGTTACATTTTCCAGTGCTGCTGACCACAGGTGATCACTACAAGGCAGATTTTCAGCATTATGCACTTCGTGATAATAGCTGAATGTTCATTGCCATGGTATCGCCAATTCATTAGGGTATTTTCCACGATGACAACCCTTCTTACTATAAACTGGCAATGCATGCATGGGTTAATCTTTAAACAAATCTGACTTATGTTGACAGACTGAACAGTGTACACAATCCACATTATTCATTCACCATTGAAGACACAGCACACATTGTTGAAATGAATAAAGAACACAGGTTTACTTTTACCATCATTACACAGACGGTTGCAGGTAGTGATTTCTTGTGGTATAAGAGACTGATAAAGAGGTTTGCAATTTAAAAAAAATAATTTGCAAGTGCAAAACTTTATAAGAGATTGCCATCCTCAAGCTCCTTGCAATGAAGACAAAATCCTTGCTTTCTGTAACAGACTGTTACATTGCAGTGCATAAGAGTAATTACCAAATACTTTCTTGAGCTTATGATAGTAGTAGGGGGGACTAGTGGCATGCACTCCGAAAGCCATCACCATTTCTCACCATATTATAAGATAATATTGTTTATGGATCATTACTGGATGCAGTAAGCATTAATACTACTGAAAACAATATAGAGTGGCCATTTTATCTTCAGTTGGTAGTGTACATATTTGTTCTAGAAAACATTCAGGGCTTTTCATTTCAAATATAAGTTCTGACTTGGATTAGTGTATTGGTAGAAAGATTAGGAGCTAAACAGCTAATCAGATTTACAATTTTTTTGTTACTTCTCTACAGCTCTCAAACAAGACCTTCACCTCCTATTTTGTTGCATACACGAGACATTCCAAGAGGAATGTAGTGCGACATATCGCTTTGGTGACGTGGCATGTTCCACAAGCATTACTGAATCAACGAATTATGATAATTGCCATAATAAGTTTATTAAATTAATCAGTTGGTATAGCCTGCTGTTTAAAAGTTTGTTTTATCTATGTATATTTATTGTGGAGTGGACAGTCACAGTATAGCTGCAAGCCAGATAGACGATAGCAATCTTACTGTGTTCATGGTATCTGCTGGTTGCGTGGTCTAGTCTGCGTCATCGAGTTCTGCCTTGGGAAACATGAGGCCAGGCATGGAAGAAAAATGGCCATGACAATCACAATGGCGTCATGAGAGCAGGAAAGAATCATATTTATTTCAAGAATTTGGATACTGCAATGCACGCTTAAATTCCAGACAACCAATACAGAACATTGCAGACATCTTGCATTGTATTGCACTTAAATATTAGTGTTGCCAATCTTTCACATTTCCACATCTTCACAAGAACTTGACAAAGTCACATTGAAAAGTTGGACCAACCCTTTATCTTACTCTCATTTCCACTCTTAAAATGTTTCCCAAATCTGACCCACAAAATTAACTTTTAAGGTAGTATTTGTTAAAAGTATGTCAATGTGTGATCCTACGAAGACGAAAATATGCTGCCTGAAATTAATAAATACAGCTGTAATTGAGTCAGTGTAAGCTGATCGCTTACAGTTGCAGTGGGCTGGGTGAGACAGCTTTGTGAGCTTACCTCAGTCAACATAATGTGATCTTGTAAAAGTCTGTATGACAATGCCTCAGTGTTGTCAGAGCTCTGTAGACAGCAACTCTTTTCACCTGCAGCAGTTGGTGCTTCACAGTTAAAAGCTGGCAACAGCATTGCAAGCTGTCAGGGAGCTTCTTGCTTAATCTTTATTATATGTACTTCTTGTTGCTGGAAGCTCTGTTTTTGTTCTACACAGGATCATCCTTTTCAGAAACCAGCACAATCCCCTCGGTCCTCCAGCAGAAACTAGTGTCACTGAAAGGACCTTGTATGGCCCTGCTACAGTAAGATGCCTCTAAAGTTATTTAACAAGTTCTGTTTCCCTTTTTTATTTAGCAAATGTTTCATTATGCTTTCCCAGTCACAGCAAATTTTGCCCATGTTCCAAATTTCTTGCAACAAGTGCTGTAGGTTGCTGAGCTTATGTAGACCTCCATATTTCCACAAATAAGCTTTGTAATCAGACTGTTGTTTCTGACTGTGTCTCATGATCAGTGTTTGGATTTATTCTTTCTGCTGCAAGCTCGTTTTCAGTTCAGTGTGTGTCACTGGCTGTTTAAGGAACTCACCCAACAGTTGGAGGTTTTCATTAATGTTGGTTACAAGTTTCTCATCCTTTTTTTAATAACAAAGTAGTCTTGTTTAAAAGTGTTTTTAGAGGTATGAGTACAATATATCATCATATTAATTTCACACAAAACTTGATCATAAAGACTTTTAATTTCTCTCACATAATAATGAATAAATATTTAGGTGAAACCACGACTGAGTAATCAAATTGCCAAACTACAATTGAGTAACTGCTGTCCATGTGAGTAATGTGGCAATCTGAATTCAAATGAATAGACTGCTCCAGAGAATCTTTTATCGAGAACTAGAGTCTCACTGAAATTGCAATGTCTTCAAGTTAAAAGAGAGGTGCATGGAACCAGAGCTACCCATCGGAAATGAACTGTTTCGCCTTCTTCTTTTACTGGTAATATAGTAATTTAAAATAACAGAGTAATTTCAATCACATTTCATAGCATCTTGTCATGCAGCTTAATGTTATTGATGTGCTATGTGAAAAGATTTGTTTGGTCCAGGTTCTGAGAAAAATAATTGTACTCACTTCATGTGACAGACAACACTGTAGTAACAGAACCAGATTAAGTGACTCTAGCGAATGATAAAAATTTTACAGCACACTCTCCCCAATCTGCCCAAATATTAGGGACGAAATGCTATTGGAACTCTCTTTAATCAGACTAGCAACACCAAAAGCTAAGATTTAACACTAACAGCAGCCGTTTTCAATTAAATTCTTTTTTCATCTTTTGACAATTGAGGGTCTGTGACTGCATGATAAAATTTTTTATTGAATTTATGCTCTCCAGTATCAGTTACCAATTATTCTCTGCTTTAAGCTATGATGATAAATAACATGAGGCTACACTTTGTCACTAATTAAGCTTTGCTTTAAGCTATGTGGACAAAAATATGTTGCAACATGTTTTAAGCCTCAGCTTATAAAGCAAAAAATTATTAAGCCAAGTAAGTGAAAATGAAACTTGATTACTGACTGATCCAAGAGTATATAAAACTTAATGACCTAATAAACCATTTTACACTATTTTAAAATGTTATTCCATTCTGCATCCCACAGGTGCAAGGAATGTCTTACCCAACTCTGCATGAAATTATTAGAGGCATTCCAGATCTTTGCTCGAACGTGCACACACGCACTCGCGCGCGCGCGCCCACACACACACACACACACACACACACACACACACACACACACTACATGTGCTGACAAAGGAGTGAGACAGAATACTACACACACCACACACCACACACCATACACAAAAATCACATCGTATCAGTTTACTGAATATTACTACATCGTCTACCTGTAGTACCGGAGGCATATCAAAACTTGCATACCAATTTTTCTGCCTCGGAATAATGATCCGTTTTCATTTCTGATTGCTTCGGCTGCACTACTGTCTCTTTCAAATTGCACAAAGCCAAACTTCCTGTTAACAGAGATTCCTGAAAACATACCAACATATATGTAAAAATGAAAATATAAAACTGGGTATATTTTGTTATTTACAAGAAATATATTTAACATGGGCAACTTGGGAAAAATGCAATTGCTCATTGTGAACTTTCCATTATGCCTAGTTTTCTTACCCTTTCAATATTTTTGCACCTGATGAGAATTTCTTCTAATTTCATCTTTGTCTTATATCCCAACCAATAATCCATTCACAATTCTTTCCTCTCAATTGCTTTTATGTCAATTGCTTTTATGTCATTTGCCTTTCACATTTACCTAACACCATACTCATCCTCCACTATCCACATCCCACAGCCCCTTCCTTATAATCAATGTCTTATCTCTTCCACTCTGTTTCCAATTATTCTAAAGCCATGAAGGAATCTATTACTGAGAGCTTGCTCCCTCAGAAATTCCCGGCTACATTACATCACCTTAACCTATCCCCAAAAACCTGTCATTCTTTACTAATAAATGCAAACATTTTGCACCCAATAATCATAAAGCCAAAATGAAGAAAAAACTACCACTTTCTTCTTTTATCCTGGCTGAACTAAACCCAACAGTCAATGTGCACAGCGTACTTCAATTTCCAACAAAAACAGTGCCAACATAAAGCTAACATGATCAACATACTCACAGTGTGAGGTGATACACTGCTCAAGACACTAAACTTATTCTTCAGGAAACTAGGTTCAAATCCCTATGAGGCTTCCTAATTAATATTTTCCCATCATCTTTAACTACACAACAACTTCCTTTCTTGCCGTGCCCAGTTTTAATTCACTTGGTAGCATGTGGCTGTTTGTCCTTCATAATAATAACAAAAGGAAAAGCCAACATTATTAATGGAGTCATCTACAAACTTGAGATACTGCAGTCCCATCAGGTCATCAGTTCATGAAAGTTCCATTGAAGTGATAAGCTACAATGATTAACAGGCAGTTTTCACTAGTCATTTTAAACCTGTAGACTGCAGCACATGGTTTTCTCCAGAGCAAAGACCACCTCTGACATCTAAAATGCCAATGCAAAATTGAAATCCAATCAACACAGAGCACAACAAAAAAGAAAGTCAATCTAATATTGGACAATCCAGGATATGGTATCAGCCTTCGTCTTTTCTAAGGAATCTCCATGGAATTCAGATACAGCGTAAAAAATTTCCTGAGTGGAGCTATGAGCTGTTCTTCGGCAATAGCTATGAAGAACAGACAAGTAAACAAATATAAGGTTAACATTAATTCAACATGGATACCAACTATTTCCAAGCATATTTAAAATAAAAAATAGCAGATGACTATCAAAACACCTACATTTATATTACAATCTTGCTAACAAAAAGTCCTTATGTTAAATTCCTGGTAGCAACTAAAATTTTTAGTCACAATTTATACAAAAAAAATAAAATCACTTGATATAAGGGAAGCAAACACCCCCCCCCCCCCCCCCACACACACACACACACACAATATGGTAATTCAGGAGATATATAAAAACACACATATTCAAATGCAACCTTGTCAAAATTGCAAAGCATTCTGTGAAAAACTTTGAGATTTATTGACTTTGTTCAAATGAACATTAACATCTATTCCAACAAAAATGTGAATGTGTGTGTTAGAAATCTGAAATCTCTATGTTCTTCACCGATTGCTTTAAATTTTGACAATGTTGCACCTTTTTTTTCTTAAATACATGTGTGATATATAAAGGGGAAACATTATTATCAAAAATCTTCAAAAGTTCTTGACTGATTTACATTAAATTTTTACAGAATGCTCCAATTAACGTTCAGATGGGCATAGTAAAACACTGTTAGCAAACATGTAGGTTTATATATGCCTTATTGGCTTATGTTTAGAATACCACTACAAAATCTGAATGTGCATTAACAATAAATAAGGTTCAAGGTCACGGAGAGGGCAAAGAAGAAATGGACAGAGGTTGGAGGGAATGGAGATAGGATGTGGAGAGAAGATGATAGAGAGAGGAGGTGGAAGAAGTTGGGCAGAGAGAGGGGAAGGAGAAGATGGACACAGGAAAGGGAGAGGAGGTGAGACAGACAGACAGAGAGAGAGAGAGAGAGAGAGAGAGAGAGAGAGAGAGAGAGAGATGGTAGTGGACAGAAAGAGGGGGAAGGATGAGGAGCTGGATAAAAAGAGGGGTGGGGGAGGAGGAGGGAGATAGTATATCCAATTTCCGCACATATTAGAAATGTGTTCTCTCTCTTTAATTTCTTTTCCATTTACTGAGACTAGTCATAGCAATGCAAGGCTGGGAACAGCTAGTAATGTATATGTGCCATGATTTTAATAACAACTTCAGTGTGGCTGCACCGTATGTCTGAAATCTTGCAGGAATCAGGTAAAGCTGTGAGGAATGATGATAATGGGCAGTCAACACCATGTGTAGCATGCAGAAAGTTCAGAATTTGGGTTTGAAGGGAAGTGTGTGTGAATATCTGAAGAGGACACACACACACACACACACACACACACACACACTTCTGGAGATATATGAACATTTACATATTTGAATTATATGTTACAAAATTTTACTACTGAGAGAGCCTTGTGGGATAGTTACACATGCACAAGGAATATGGACGCCAGTTCTAAATTTAAAACTACAGTGGTAAACCATGAAATACTGGCTATATGTCATGTCACCTCCAGTAATTGAACATACGAGTTTTTCATTAGCTAGACTGTAATGCAAGTGTAATTAACTTGAAAATAATCACATATAGTTTTGTTCCAAAATATGCTTAGAAATGATATTGTTAGCACCCATGTTGAATTAATGTTAACTTTATGTTTGTTTCTCTGTCATCTCTTCTGTAGCTACAGCATAAGTTGATATAAATTCTGCAGGTATAGCTAATGTTTTATATATACCAAGAACAATTTTCAGTAAATTATGTTTATTGCTGTCCAGTACCACTGCCACAAACTTTTAAAGCATATATACACCAAATGGAGAAAGAGGACCACACAGCAACTAATACACAACTGCTCAATAACATTAAGGCAGAAAGCATGCATGCATTATAAAATAACTTAACTGCATCTTTGAAAAAGCTCAGAAATATTTAGAAAGTCCTAACTTAACAGGTAAGAATACCAGACATACAGATCACTCTGAAAGTTTCTTTGAGAATTGCTTATTGTTGTAACGTCAAAAAATAATAAATTACGGCTGTACTGAATATTTTCTTTAATTATAAAAGTACTGACTACAGAAGCACTAAACACGAATCCAATGTGCACACCACAATGTACTGAGTTGTTGTCAGAAAGCTAGTTGAAGTGAATACCCCAACATGTAGGTTACTTTACATTTTCAAACTGGATCTGAGTATAAACTAGTGAACAGAGTGATTTCATTTTAGCGCTTCTCATTCCTTGGGTATGATCTTTCACTGCATCAATGAATTCACATAACTGAGTAATTCTGTTGAATACAAAGGCCATTGCAAGTATCCATGAACAGGCACTTCACAAGTTGTGTTTGGATGACGGCTGGAAGGAAAGCCCACCTCTAACAGTACAGCGAGTGTTGAAAACTGATGAGCTGTAGATGCTACATTATCTAATACAAATAATGTAGCATTTGTGGTTCAGTCAACATATGCTTTATATGTCTATCTCCAACAGCTTTAAAAGTATATTCAACATTACCTGGCAAAAAAATGTTATCGATTTAACCTACAGACAAAGCAGGCAATCCTGTGTCTACAGCAAATCTTACTGTGTTTATGCAGCAAAAGTGAAGGTAGCAAAAGTGTTCAAATGAATAATATGCAAACACTTAGTGGAAGATTGTCACACAGCCTCAATTACACATGAAGATAGAGTGGTAATCTAATCCAAAAAAAGGAGTGTTCAAGCATTTTTCCTTCCCATGCTCCATGTGTGTTTACATTCTTGTCATTTTAGTGCAATTGTGATACGACATAAGCTACACGACCAATTCATTTTGCCACGTACAGCAGTTGAAATTTTTATTTCTATGTAAGCTGTTTGCTATTATTGTGCTTGTAACATGGCTTGTGCTCACAATGTGTGTGAAAGAGTGAATATATTAATACAATCGTAATTATTTGGATACAGACTGCTTGGAACTATGTTCCAGCATGTTAGAGAAGTCAATAACATCACATGTAATTACCCTTATGATTTCAGTTTTAAGTTCTGATATTCTAACTTTGATATCTTTTATTTGGAGACTTTGCTTTCAGTGTGTCTGAAAATGACAGAATCTCGAAACTGAAATCACTTTATTATTTTCAGCAGCCACATGCAGAATTCACCATCCAATAATTATTTGTCAGATATGTATCTGTTCCACATTCCTGCAGAAATATGGTATACTGCTCTGCAGTTGCAGTATTATAGAAAAATCAAGGAAGAGTTTAGTTTGCTGTCAATGACCAGGTCACTGGGGACAGCAAAAGCTCAGACTGGGTAAGGAGAGATGGAATTTGACTGTCCTTGAAAGGGAATCAACTTGACATTTGCCTTAAGCCATTTAAGAAAACCATATAGAAAAACAATGCAAGCAATAATGAACAAGTATTTCTTTTAACTGTGAATACAAGTTTTTTACAGTTTCTTAAAATATATGTAAAATGTTTCAATAATATTTGCAAAAGTTACTCATGTCTTGCCTTACATTTTTCTTTTCCTTTTTTTTTTCCTAGCACAAGAGTTTACAGGAAACAGGAATCGTTTATACAGATTTATCTCCATAAAGTCTTGTACCAGTGGCATCTCAAACCTTTAGGATCCTAAAGTCATTATGCATTGGAGGTATTTAGTAAAAAAGTTACAGGATATCTTCGTTTTCATTTGCAACATCTACACCTCCTGGGCAAAGTGGTTGTATAAATTCAGTTCAAAAAGTCCTTGAAACTTCCTGGCAAATTAAAACTGTGCGCCAGACCAGAACTCAAATCCAGCAAACATTCCGGGTCCAAGTCGCAGTTTGACATACAGTTTTAGTCTGCAAGGAGGTTTCATATCAGCATACACTCCACTGCAGAGTGAAAAATTCTGTTCTGGAAATTATCCCCCCCCCCCCCCCCCCAGGCTATGGCTGAGCCATGTCTCTGCAATGTCCTTTCTTTCAGGACTGCTAATCTCACAAGTTTCACAGAACTTCTATGAAGTTTGGATAGTGGAAGATGAGATACTGGCACAAGTAAAGCTGCAAGGACAAGTCTTGAGTCATGCTGGGGTAGCTCAGTTTGTAGAGCACATTCATGCAAAAGGCGAAGATCACACATTCGAGTCCTGATCTGGCACAACGTTTTAATCTGCTAAGAACATCAGCGCAGCAGACAAGTAGTACCTACTATTGAATTAGGAATATTATGACCTCCAGTAGGAATCCAACCTTTTAACATTTCAATCAGCATTCACTCTGCTACAGAGTGAAAAATACATGATGGAAAAGTCACTATATGGGCATTTTACTGCCCACAAAGCACGCTTTCTATTTCTTGACTGACTGTGTTATAGCTATCTGGTCATCACGATGGTGTGTGTGTGTGTGTGTGTGTGTGTGTGTGTGTGTGTGTGTGTGTGTTGCTAGCAAGCCTCTTCCCTTTCTATCTTACCAAGCAAGGCGGTGTAGTGGTTAGCACAATGGCCTCTCATTCGGGAAAACTGCTGTTCAAACCCCATCTCATCACATTGATTTAGGTCTTCCGAGGGGTCTGTACATCACTTAAAATGAAAGGAAGGTTCCTTTAAAAAAGAACTCCAAATTTCCTCTCCCAAATCTGAGCTTGTGCACCATCTCTAACAACCTCATCGTCAAAGGGACATTACACCCTCTTTCCCGTTTCTGCCACTCAAATGTGGCACTACAGTTATTTAAGACAGTGAGTGATCTCATATTCAGGAGGATGAAGTTTGCTCTGTCTGGACATCTTGATCTAGGTTTTCCTCAGTCATTTCATGCCGGTACAGGTTCCTTCCGCATGTCCAAAACTGAACACCAGTCTCATTCACTTAATAAATTGCTGTTGTATTTTATGTATATTTGAACCATCTATTTTTGTTTTATTGTGATTACAAATCCTATACAATTGTGTGACGGTCACTGGATAATTAAAAAATACAATAAAATGTCTTTTAAACATCACAGATAGAGAAACTATGACCAGCAACATAAAACATGAGTGTGAGAAATTTCATATAATTACGCCTTTGCAGAGAAAATAAATTAGCAACAATGACATTCATTACTCCACATTAAGGTTGCCTTTAGCATAAAAGAGGATTCACAATGCTGCAACAAATTTTTTTAATCATTTACCCAGTGATATAAAATGTCTGACAAACAGCAAAGTAAAGTTTGGTAACACTCTGAAAAAGTTTCTCCTTGACAACTCCTATTCTGTAGAAGAATTACTATTATTGTAATTTGTAAAAAGTGGTGGGTGGGAACTACTAACATCTTTTTTCATTTCGCAAAAATAAATAAAATAAAGATATAATAATTTAAGAATGTTCAGAATGTAACCATACATACAAATTAATTTGCAATGTGACTGTATAATGACTCATTCCACATCACTACAATCTATAATGCAAAATGGTTCAGGGAACACGATACTAACTATTTTAACATTCTCATATTAAACTCCACATGAAAAGCTTTGCAGTGAAAAAACTGGTGTAATGTTGCTTTAAGATTCACTGTACAAATGAGTACTGAAATTATTGAAATTTCAGCAAAATAACCTCTTGTTGCTGTAATCATCTTCAGTCGGAAGATTGGTTCAATGCAGCTCGACAACTAGTCATTGTGTGAAAGTTTCTTCATCTCTGAATAGTTACTACAACCTATATCCATTTGAACCTGTTTACTGTATTCATCTATTGGTCTCCCTCTACAATTTTCACACACGACACTTCCTTCAAATAAAATGAACAAATTCTCAATGTCTCAGAATGTGTCCGTTCAAGGTGTGACACAAATTTTCTCTCTCCCCAATTCTCTGCAGTACATCCCAATTAGTTACATAACCTCACCACCTCATCTTCAGCATTCCTCTGCAGCACCACAGTTCAAAAGCTTCTATTCGCTTCCTGTCGGAACACCTTATTGTTCACATTTTACTTCCATGTAACATTACACTTCAAATAAACACCTTTAGAAAAAATTTCCTAAAACTTAAGTTTATACTACACATTAATAAACAGCTATTTTTCAAAAATGCTTTGCTTTCTATAGCCAGTCAGCACAATTTTATATCCTCTCTACTTCGGTCAACACCAGTTTTTTGTTGCCCATTAGTAAAACTCTTTTACAAATTTTAGTGTTTCATTTCATAATCAGATTCCCTCAGCATAGCGTGATTTAATTCAATTACATTCCATTACCCTTATTCCACTTTAATCTCATTGTATGTACTCCTACAAGACACTGTCTATTCCATTCAATTGCTTTTCCAAGTTCTCATGTCATCAACAAACATTGAAGTCTTTATTTCTTTCTTTGAAATTCAAAACCACCTTTTTCACGCGTTTCAACAGAAATAAGCGTTTTCTTGTTCTTTGTCTTCATTGGTTGTTATATTTCACTCCAGATACATAACCTTCCAACATTCAACACTTTACCTATTGTTAACCATGCGGTAGGTAGAATTTTCTGTATGTCCAACACCGATTTGTCAAGTGGTATTGTCTGATATTGTATCCCAAACATCCATTGACTTTTGGTTAATTCCCCCATTTTTATTGTTGCCTTTTAAATTATTGTGCTGCCATCTTTAACTGTTGATTTTCTGTACCTTTTGACAAGAAATGTGTTATGAGCACAGTGTATAATAAATTGCAGTTGTTTCAAAGAAAATGCCTTTTTTCCATGCTGCAAATCGAAATTTTTATTTTTATTTATGCACCCAGACACGTTTTGCCTTTTTTACAAGGCATCTTCAGTGGGTGTCCTGAAATATTACATGATTTGTCCATTTTTACACATAGGTTATGGTTTCACATCTAGGTTATAGATTTAAAAACAGTTCCTTAACCTTTTTTTATGAAATGGAAAGGTAGTTACAGGTAACTACTAATTCACCGCATCCAAGTAAACTGCTTTTTATCATCTGGCAACCAAGTGGACATCTTACAGTTCACTGTTTACGTTACACATCACTGTAACTGCCATCTCTTTAATACAGAGTTTCATTTGTTTTCCTAAGTGATAACAACACACTCAGTTTCTGCATTTAAAAAAACAGACAAACACACACACAAATATTCAAGCTTTCGCAACCCATGGTTGCTTCATCAGGAAAGAGGAAAGGAGAGGGAAAGTCGAAAAGATGTGGGTTTTAAGGCAGAGGGGAGACATTCCAATCTCGGGAGCGGAAAGACTTACCTTAGGAGGGAAAAGGGACAGGTATACACTCGCACGCGCACGCGCGAGAGTAGAGTTTTCACACACACACACACACACACGCACACACGCACACACGCACATATACAGACACAGGCAGAGATGTGTAAATGCAAAGAGGTTGGGCAGAGAGTCTGTATATGTGCGGATGGATGTGTGTGTGCGTGTGTGCACGCGAGTGTATACCTGTCCTTTTTTCCCCCCTAAGGTAAGTCTTTCCGCTCCCGGGATTGGAATGACTCCTTACCCTCTCCCTTAAAACTCGCATCCTTTCGTCTTTCCCTCTCTTTCCCCTCTTTCCTGATGAAGCAACCATGGGTTGCGAAAGCTTGAATATTTGTGTGTGTGTGTGTGTGTGTGTGTGTGTGTGTGTGTGTGTGTTGGTGCGTTTTTTATTTTATTGTGTCTATCAACATACCAGCACTATATATAAACATTCCACATGGGAAAAATATATTAAAAAAGATGCTATGACTTACCAAACGAGAAAGCGCTGGTAGATAGACACAATAAAAAATATACAAACACTCACACAAATTTCAAGCTTTCGCAACCCACGGTTGCTTCATCAGGAAAGAAGGAAGGAGAGGGAAAGACGAAAGGATGTGGGTTTTAAGGGAGAGGGTAAGGAGTCATTCCAATCCCGGAACGGAAAGACTTACCTCAGGGGGAAAAAGGGACAGGTATATATATATAACAAAGATGATGTGACTTACCAAATGAAAGTGCTGGCAGGTCGACAGACACACAAACAAACACAAACATACACACAAAATTCAAGCTTTCGCAACAAACTGTTGCCTCATCAGGAAAGAGGGAAGGAGAGGGAAAGACGAAAGGAAGTGGGTTTTAAGGGAGAGGGTAAGGAGTCATTCCAATCCCGGGAGCGGAAAGACTTACCTTAGGGGGAAAAAAGGACGGGTATACACTCGCACACACACACATATCCATCCACACATATATCTCCCAGTACCTACTGCAACCTACATCCTTCTGAATCTGCTTAGTGTATTGATCTCTTGGTCTCCCTCTACGATTTTTACCCTCCACGCTGCCCTCCAATGCTAAATTTGTGATCCCTTGATGCCTCAAAACATGTCCTACCAACCGATCCCTTCTTCTAGTCAAGTTGTGCCACAAACTTCTCTTATCCCCAATCCTATTCAATACCTCCTCATTAGTTACGTGATCTACCCACCTTATCTTCAGCATTCTTCTGTAGTACCACATTTCGAAAGCTTCTATTCTCTTCTTGTCCAAACTGGTTATCATCCATGTTTCACTTCCATACATGGCTACACTCCATACAAATACTTTCAGAAACGACTTCCTGACACTTAAATCTATACTCGATGTTAACAAATTTCTCTTCTTCAGAAACGATTTCCTTGCCATTGCCAGTCTACATTTTATATCCTCTCTACTTCGACCATCATCAGTTATTTTACTCCCTAAATAGCAAAACTCCTTTACTACTTTAAGTGTCTCATTTCCCAATCTAATCCCCTCAGCATCACCCGATTTAATTTGACTACATTCCATTATCCTCGTTTTGCTTCTGTTGATGTTCATCTTATATCCTCCTTTCAAGACACTGTCCATTCCGTTCAACTGCTCTTCCAAGTCCTTTGCTGTCTCTGACAGAATTACAATGTCATCAGCGAACCTCAAAGTTTTTATTTCTTCTCCATGGATTTTAATACCTACTCCCAATTTTTCTTTTGTTTCTTTTACTGCTTGCTCAATATACAGATTGAATAACATCGGGGAGAGGCTACAACCCTGTCTCACTCCTTTCCCAACCACTGCTTCCCTTTCATGTCCCTCGACTCTTATAACTGCCATCTGGTTTCTGTACAAATTGTAAATAGCCTTTCGCTCCCTGTATTTTACCCCTGCCACCTTCAGAATTTGAAAGAGAGTATTCCAGTTAACATTGTCAAAAGCTTTCTCTAAGTCTACAAATGCTAGAAACGTAGGTTTGCCTTTTCTTATTCTTTCTTCTAAGATAAGTCGTAAGGTTAGTATTGCCTCACGTGTTCCAACATTTCTACGGAATCCAAACTGATCTTCCCCGAGGTCCGCTTCTACCAGTTTTTCCATTCGTCCGTAAGGAATTCGCGTTAGTATTTTGCAGCTGTGACTTATTAAACTGATAGTTCAGTAATTTTCACATCTGTCAACACCTGCTTGCTTTGGGATTGGAATTATTATATTCTTCTTGAAGTCTGTGGGTATTTCGCCTGTCTCATACATCTTGCTCACCAGATAGTATAGTTTTGTCATGACTGACTCTCCCAAGGCCATCAGTAGTTCTAATGGAATGTTGTCCACTCCCAGGGCCTTGTTTTGACTCAGGTCTTTCAGTGCTCTGTCAAACTCTTCACGCAGTATCTTATCTCCCATTTCATCTTCATCTACATCCTCTTCCATTTCCATAATATTATCCTCAAGTACATCGCCCTTGTATAAACCCTCTATATACTCCTTCCACCTTTCTGCCTTCCCTTCTTTGCTTAGAACTAGGTTGCCATCTGAGCTCTTGATATTCATACAAGTGGTTCTCTTCTCTCCAAAGGTCTCTTTAATTTTCCTGTAGGCAGTATCTATCTTACCCCTAGTGAGACAAGCCTCTACATCCTTACATTTGTCCTCTAGCCATCCCTGCTTAGCCATTTTGCACTTCCTGTCGATCTCATTTTTGAGACGTTTGTATTCCTTTTTGCCTGCTTCATTTACTGCATTTTTATATTTTCTCCTTTCATCAATTAAATTCAGTATTTCTTCTGTTACCCAAGGATTTCTATTAGCCCTTGTCTTTTTACCTACTTGATCGTCTGCTGCCTTCACTACTTCATCCCTCAGAGCTACCCATTCTTCTTCTACTGTATTTCTTTCTCGCATTCCTTTCAATTGTTCCCTTATGCTCTCCCTCAAACTCTCTACAACCTCTGGTTCTTTCAGTTTATCCCGGTCTCATCTCCTTAAATTCCTGCCTTTTTGCAGTTTCTTCAGTTTCAATCTGCAGTTCATAACCAATAGATTGATGTCAGAATCCACATCTGCCCCTGGAAATGTCTTACAATTTAAAACCTGGTTCCTAAATCTCTGTCTTACCATTATGTAATCTATCTGATACCTTTTAGTATCTCCAGGATTCTTCCAGGTATACAACCTTCTTTCATGATTCTTGAACCAAGTGTTAGCTATGATTAAGTTATGCTCTGTGCAAAATTCTACAAAGCGGCTTCCTCTTTCATTTCTTCCCCCCAATCCATTATCACCTACTATGTTTCCTTCTCTCCCTTTTCCTACTGACGAATTCCAGTCACCCATGACTATTAAATTTTCCTCTCCCTTCACTACCTGAATAATTTCTTTTATCTCGTCATACATTTCATCAATTTCTTCATCATTCCCTATCTTATATAACTAATTTCCAACATCCTTCTACAGCATCACATCATAAATGCTTTGATCCTCTTCAGTTCCCCACAGTCGTTTAATGAACAAAGTAAGAGCTTATGGACTATCAGACCATTTGTGTGATTGGATTGAAGAGTTCCTAGATAACAGAACACAGCATGTCATTCTCTATGGAGAGAAGTCTTCCAAAGTATGAGTGATTTCAGGTGTGCCGCAGGGGAGTGTCGTAGGACCGTTGCTATTCACAATATACATAAATGACCTTGTGGATGACGTCGGAAGTTCACTGAGGCTTTTTGCGGATGATGCTGTGGTATATCGAGAGGTTGTAACAATGGAAAATTGTACTGAAATGCAGGAGGATCTGCAGCGAATTGACGCATGGTGCAGTGAATGGCAATTGAATCTCAATGTAGACAAGTGTAATGTGCTGTGAATACATAGAAAGAAAGATCCCATATCATTTAGCTACAATATAGCAGGTCAGCAATTAGAAGCAGTTAATTCCATAAATTATCTGGGAGTATGCATTAGGAGTGATTTAAAATGGAATGATCAAATAAAGTTGATTGTCGGTAAAGCAGATGCCAGACTGAGATTCATTGGAAGAATCCTAAGGAAATGCAATCCGGAAACAAAGGAAGTAGGTTACAGTACACTTGTTCGCCCACTGCTTGAATACTGCTCAGCAGTGTGGGACCCGTACCAGACAGGGTTGATAGAAGAAAGAGAGAAGATCCAACGGAGAACAGCGCTCTTCGTTACAGGATCATTTAGTAATCACGAAAGCATTACGGAGATGATAGATAAACTCCAGTGGAAGACTCTGCAGGAGAGACGCTCAGCAGCTCGATACGGGCTTTTGTTGAAGTTTTGAGAACATACCTTCACCGAGGAGTCAAGCAGTATATTGCGCCCTCCTACGTATATATCTTGCGAAGAGACCATGAGGATAAAATCAGAGAGATTAGAGCCCACACACAGGCATACCGACAATCCTCCTTTCCATGAACAATACGAGACTGGAATAGAAGGGAGAACCGATAGAGGTACTCAAGGTACCCTCCGCCACACACCATCAGATGGTTTGCTGAGTATGAATGTAGATGTTTTGCAGTTTTCCCCACAGCCCTGCACTCACTACATACATACGTTCTCAGACATTTCTTCCTCAAACTAAGGAGTCCGCAGCTCATGGTGTAGTGGCTAGCATTGCTGCCTCTTGATCATGGGGTCCCGAGTTCAATTCCCGGCCAGGTCAGGGATTTTCTCCACCCAGCGACTGAGTGTTTGTTTTTGTCCTCCTCATTTTATCATTATTCGAAATAAGTGGCACGGCTGGACCGTCTAAAGATTGCTTCTTTGTACGGGCGCTGACTCTCATGCAGCTGAGGATGCCACAAATCATCATCATCAAACTAAGCCCTATGTTTGATACTAGTAATATTCTTTTAGAAAGGAAAGTTCTCTTTCGGAGTCTGCTTTGTATAACTTTCTTGCTCTGTTTGTCGTGCATAATTTTGCTTTGAAGGTAACAGAATTCCTTCACTTCGTCTACTTCATTACCTCAGTTTTTATGTTTGTCTACTTCATGACCCCAATTTTTATGTTTAGTTTATAGCCCATCACATTTCTGTTAATCACTACTGTTGTCTTTATTTACTCCCAATCCATATTCTGTACTCATTAGACTTTTTTTTTTGTTTTGGTTTTAGGGCGCAAAACTGCTATGGTCATTAGCGCCCGGTCCGTGACTTAGGAAACAGTAAAAAACCGAAAATGGAAACCAGCAGCAATGTTAACGAAAGTCATAAAATTGAAGAAACTAAAAGCAGAAGGAAGGCTTAAAAATCCACTACAGAAAGCGGTTGGTTGTCCCCAAAAAAAGCTTCAAATGACTAACGTCATTTCACTGGCACTAATAAACTTGAGAACGCGGTCGGCTGAGCGCGTGTCATCTGCTAAAATCGACGATATATCAGGCGATAGCTGTAGACGGGAGCGTAACTGATTAAAATAGGGGCACTCAATTAAAAGGTGTCTTACCGTCCACAGCTGAGAGCAGTGGGGACAGAGTGGGGGAGGATCGCCGCTTAAAAGATGTCGATGGCTAAAAAGACAGTGCCCTATCCGGAGTCTAGTTAAAATTACCTCCTCCCGACGACGCGTTCGGGAGGAAGAGGTCCAAGCACAAGTAAGAGCTTTCACGTTCCGCAATTTATTATGGGGAAGTGTCGACCAATGTGCGTGCCATAAATGAACAACACGACGACATAAAACGCTCCGTAGATCAGTGAAGGGAATCAATTGAATAGCTGGCCGAAGAAGAGAGACTGCAGCCTTGGCTGCAATATCGGCCGCCTCATTTCCACAGATACCAACGTGTCCCGGCAGCCAGAGGAACGCCACCGAGACGCCCCCCAGGTGGAGCAAGCACAGACAGTCCTGAATCCAGTGGACCAGAGGGTGCACAGGATAAAGAGCTTGGAGACTGAGGAGAGAGCTGAGAGAATCTGAGCAGATAACATACTGTATCTGCTGATGGCGGCAGATGTAGTGGACAGCCTGGAGAACAGCGTAAAGCTCCGCAGTATAAACCGAACACTGGTCGGGAAGCCGAAAGTGATTTGGGGTGTCGCCAACAATATAGGCACTCCCTACACCTAACGATGTTTTCGAGCCGTCGGTGTAAATAAATGTGGCGTCCGTCATTTGTGCACATAGAGCAGCAAATGCCCGACAATAAACAAGTGAAGGGGTACCATCCTTGGGAAATCAACAAAGGCCACGGAGCAGGCAGATCCGGGGACGGAGCCAAGGCGGTGCTGTACCCTAAGTTGTCAAGAAGGTTTTAGGAAAGCGGAAGGAAAGAGAATGGAGCAGTTGACGGAAGCGGACTCCCGGTGGTAGTAGGGAGGAGGGGCGGCCTGCATACCCTACATCAAAGGAGGTGTCGAAAAAAAGGTCATGGGCTGGATTAGCAGGCATGGAAGACAGATGGCTAGCATAACGACTCAGAAGGTCTGCTCGCCGATTGGACAGCGGAGGTTCAGCAGTCTCAGCATAAAGGCTTTCCACAGGGCTGGTGTAAAAAGCTCCAGACACTAAACGTAATCCACGGTGGTGGATAGAGTCGAGACGCCGAAGAATAGACGGCCGAGCAGAGGAGTAGACTATGCTTCCATAGTCCAATTTCGAGCGCACTAAGGCGCGATAGAGGCGGAGAAGGACCACTCGGTCCGCTCCCCAGGAGGTACTATTCAGGACACGGAGGGTGTTGAGGGATCGCAAACAGCGAGCCGAAAGATAGGAAATGTGGGAGGACCAGCACAGTTTTCTGTCAAACATAAGACCCAAGAATTTAGCAACGTCTGAAAACGGAAGGTTGACAGGACCTAGATGTAAGGAGGGCGGAAGAAACTCCTTACGTCGCCAAAAATTAACACAAACGGTCTTACTGGGAGAAAAACGGAAGCCGGTTTCGATGCTCCAAGAGTGGAGGCGATCGAGACATCCTTGAAGACGTCGTTCAAGAAGGCTGGTCCGTTGAGAGCTGTAGTAGATCGCAAAAACGTCCACAAAGAGGGAGCCCGAGACATCAGGAAGGAGACAATCCATAATTGGATTTATGGCAATGGCAAACAGTACAACACTCAGCACGGAGCCCTGGGGTACCCCGTTTTCTTGGGAGAAAGTACGGGACAGAGCAGTGTTCACCCGCACCCTAAATGTGCGCTCTGCCATAAATTCACGAAGAAAAAGGGGCAGCCGACCTCGAAAGCCCCAAGAGAACAGTGTGCGGAGGATGCCTGTCCTCCAACAGGTATCGTATGCTCTCTCCAGATAATAAAATATTGCTACTGTTTGGCGTTTCCGGAGAAAATTGTTCATGATATAAGTGGAGAGAGCAACAAGATGGTCAACTGCAGAACGATGCTTTCGGAATCCGCATTGGGCAGGTGTTACAAGACTGCGGGATTCCAGCAACCACGCTAAACGGTAATTCACCATACGCTCCAAAACCTTACAGACACTACTCGTGAGAGAAATGGGGCGATAGCTAGAGGGGAGATGTTTGTCCTTTCCAGGTTTCGAAACAGGAACGACGATAGCTTCCCTCCATCGTCTGGGAAAAGTACTGTCGGTCCAAATTCGATTATAAAGGCAAAGGAGGTAACGCAGACTATGGGTTGATAAATCCAGCAACATTTGGACGTGGATACCATCCGGTCCTGGGGCGGAGGAGCGAGAAGAAGAGAGTGCATGTTGGAGTTCCCGCATGGAGAAAACAGTGTTGTAGCTTTCGCGATTTTGAGAGGAGAAAGCAAGAGGTCGCACTTCCGCTGTACGTTTCTTCGGAAGAAACGCTGGCGGGTAATTTGAAGAGCTCGAAATCTCAGCAAAGTGCTGACCCAACGAGTTAGAAATTGCGACGGGGTCCACTAATGTATCATGCGCGACAGTGAGCCCAGAGACCGGGGAGAAACTAGGCGCGCCTGAGAACCGTCGAAGCCGACTCCAAACTTCCGAGGAGGGAGTGAAGGTGTTAAACGAGCTAATAAAGAATTTCCAGCTTGCCTTCTTGCTATCGCGGATGACATGACGGCATCGCGCACGGAACTGCTTATAGCGGATACAGTTGGCCAAAGTAGGATGGTGGCGGAAAACGCGGAGAGCACGTCGCCGCTCATGTAGTGCATCACGGCATGCCTCGTTCCACCAAGGAACTGGGGGGCGCCGGGGCAATTCGGAGGTGCATGGTATTGAACGTTCCGCAGCTGTAAGAATAACGTTGGTAATATGTGTGACCTCATCGTCGACGCTGGGAAAGTGACGGTCATCGAATGTCGCTAGAGACGAAAAAAGTGTCCAATCAGCTTGGGCAAACTTCCAGCGTCGTGGGCGCATATATGGCAGTTGAGGCTGCAGTCTAAGGACACATGGAAAGTGGTCACTCGAGTGTGTATCATCAAGGGCGAACCATTCGAAGTGCTGAGCTAGCGGAACAGTGCCAACCGCAACGTCCAAATGAGATAAATTTGTCGTGGAGGCAGACAAAAATGTAGGGACCCCAGTGTTGAGGCAAACTAGATCCGCTTCGTGGAAGACGTCTAGCAATAGTGACCCACATGGACATGGATGTGGAGATCCCCAAAGCGGGTGGTGGGCATTGAAGTCCCCAACCAGCAAATACGGGGGTGGAAGCTGACCAAGAAGATGAAGGAGATCAGCTCATGCCATTGGTGTGGACGATGGAATGTATACAGCACAAAGAGAGAACATGTATCCGGAAAGGGAAAGACGGACAGCGACAGCTTGGAAGGAAGTGTTTAAGTGGATTGGGTGATAATGGATAGTATCATGGAGAAGAATCTTGAGTCCTCCACGTGCTGGAGTGCCTTCAACAGAGGGGAGATCATATCGGACGGACTGAAAATGAGGGAGAACAAAGCGGTCATGGGGACGCAGCTTTGTTCCCTGAAGAGAGAAGATGACTGGCGAGTAGGATCATAAGAGGATCGACAATTCATCCTGATTGGCTCGAATACCGCGGATATTCCAGTGGATTACGGACATAGGGTGAACAGAAAATGGAGAAATGTGACCAAGGTTGCTGTCAACTCAACAACTGCTCAGAGCTTGCGACCGACAGCATGGAATGGCATTCAGCCGAAGGCAGAAGATCCTGATCCATAGGTTGTTCAGGAGTAGCTCCTGCCACCAGCGATCGGCCGGTTGATCGGCCGCCAGCAGTGCGCCTCGGCGACACAGAAGACGGCCGAGGGCGATTTCCGCCAGGTGGTGCCGTAGATGGGACACGCCTTGGCGGAGAAGGAGAGGAACTGGGTTTCTTTGTAGCCTTCTTGGAAGTATGATGTTTAAATGAAGGAGGAACCGATGGTTGGGAGGTTGTGGTACGTAAAAACTCTTCACAAGTATGCTCTTTTTTCGAAGTCTTGGTGTCTGACTTTTGGGCTCGAGATTTAGCAGAACCCGACGAAGGGTGAGCCAGAGAGTGGGCAGGCGAAAGTGGTGAGGTTGAACGGGCGATCTTTGCGCTGGCCAATCTGACGACCGTGGCACTAAAGGTGAGGTCGCAAGTCTGCGTGGCCGGCTCCTTTGTTGGCCGAGGAGAAGCAAGGACAGTGCTGTATTTTCCTGTCTGAGGCACGGTGGGCTGTCGACTGGCGAATAATTTTCGAGCAGCAAAGGTTGACACATTATCCTTCACTCTGATTTCCTGGATGAGCTTTTCGTCCTTAAAAACGGGGCAATCTCGAGAGGAAGCAGCGTGGTCACTCATACAGTTGATGCAGCGAGGGGATGGAAGTGGACAAGCACCCTCATGGGCATCCTTGCCACACGTAACACATTTGGCCGGATTGGAACAGGACTGGCTGGTGTGATTGAACCGCTGACACCGATAGCAACGCGTAGGGTTTGGGACGTAAGGGCGAACGGAAATTATCTCATAGCCTGCTTTGATTTTCGATGGGAGTTGAACTTTGTCAAATGTCAAGAAGACAGTGCGGGTTGGAATGATGTTCGTGTCAACCCTTTTCATAACTCTACGAACAGCCGTTACGCCCTGGTCAGACAGGTAGTGCTGAATTTCTTCGTCAGACAATCCATCGAGGGAGCGTGTATAAACGACTCCACGCGAGGAATTTAAAGTACGGTGCGGTTCCACCCGGACAGGGAAGGTGTGTAGTAGTGAGGTACGCAGCAATTTTTGTGCCTGGAGGGCACTGACTGTTTCTAACAACAGGGTGCCATTCCGTAATCTGGAACAAGACTTTACAGGACCTGCAATTGCGTCGACACCTTTCTGAATAATGAAACGGTTGACCGTGGAGAAGTCGTGACCTTCGTCAGACCGAGAAACAACAAGGAACTGTGGCAACAATGGACGAACTGTCTGTGGCTGAGACTCAGTGAACTTACGCTTGTGAGCAGACATAGTGGAAGGTGAGGAAACCATTGCGGAAGAATCCCCCCATGATTACCGGCGTCTCCGATGGCGCGCTCCTCCCTTGTGGGGGCCCTCTCTGAGGGCACTCCTGCCTTAGGAGATTGTTCACACCTCCCGACAAACGGACGGAGGGACCAATCGGCAATTTCGGAAGGTATCAGCTCGGGTAATCACCCCTCCCTGGGCCTGGCCGTTACCAGGGGGTACGTACGTGTCCTACCTGTCTACCCGGGGCGGGGAATTACGCGTTACCCCATCACCGGCTACGCATGGAAGTTCGTGGGTTGGCCTTCAGACATGCACAGGGAGGAAAAAAGAGAAAGGGAAAGGAAAGAAGAGGGGTCTCAAACGCCGCAGCGGAGAAAAGGGCAAAGAGAAGAGGGAAGGAAAAGAGAAGGACAGAGGAAGGACAAAGACTTGCAAGTGTAGAAAGCGAGGAATTTGTAACAGTTTCGAGTGTCCGTCTCCGGACGTAGGCACAAACCATACTCCTAGAGGGGGAGAAAGGGAAGGAAAGAGCCAGTGGTGAGGGGGGGGGGGGGGGGGGGCAAAGATGGGGGATGGGGAAGGATGCGGAAAGGGAGGGTATGCAGCCGGAAAGGAAGGAGGGCCACATTAGCTCGGGGCCCCGTGCTCGCTACGCACATATCCACAAAAGAGTTGTGGACCCCCTGGGGGGACTCATTAGACTGTTCACTCCATTCAACACATCCTGTAATTTCTCCTTGCTTTTACTGGGATCACACACCCATCAGTGATTCTTATCACCAATACCTTTTCACCCCGAATTTTAATTCCACTCTTGAACCCTTCTTTTACTTCCACCATTGCTTCTACAATGTGCAGGCTGAATAGTCTGGTAGAAAGGCTGTGTCCTTGTCTCAAAGCACTTTTAATCAGAATTCTTCATTCTTGGCCTTCCAAGTCTTACGGTTTCCTTTTGGTTCTTGGACACTTGGCATATTATTCACCTTTCCCTACAGCTTGAGATGTGACACGTCAGTTTTGATAAAAAGAATATATCACATCTTGTGAGCCTTCACAATGATGAATGATGCTTGTAAGATTTGAAGAGGTTTTTGGTACGTGCAGGTGTGATGAAAAACATGAGAGCATCAAATCTAAAAGGTGGGACAGCGAGTTAGCATCTCCATCTGCTGTGCAGGCACTTGGTCCTTCATGTTGCGGCTTGGAGGTGTTTTGCAGCTACAGAGAAAAGGGTTATCACGACAACAATGTAAGAGGTGTGACAAGTAAAAATCTAAAGAAGTGTCCATTGTATCTTGTCTGAACTAGGATGATGCACAGATCAGTCAGTTGTAACAACATATTTTTTATAACAGTGAAAGTTACTGTGAACAGAAATATTGAGTTTTTCTATTAAGAACAGTTAATACAGGAGTTCAAAATTGAATTCTTCTGCATTATTTAGATAGTCTGGAAGTCTTTCAGCACCCAAACAAATCAATAAGAGACAAAGTTCATAAACGGCAGGAACAGAGTTATTTGGCCTTGCTCTGCCAGTCTGAAACAAAAAGACATCAACGTAGGTGACCGTCAAAATGTTCATTAGTGTATGTCATCATCGAGGCCATGCAGGTGACACAATTTTCACAAATCACACTTCCTTGACCACGTTTCATTTCATTCAGTGACCATGACATGAAGGTGTTGATGGAAGAGAACAATAATTGGAACAAGTTTTTGAGAAAACTTTTCGGGTCAGAAAGTGCAAAAATGTGTAGTTGCTCTGGAGAACTGACGTCAACAACAGAGAAAACGTCTGAGTAGAGACATGGTGCAGTTCTATGGATCAGCTGACATACACAAGAAACGTTAACTTCATATAAATTACGAAAGAAGAATTTTAAATTTTAACACCGAGTTCGACAATCATCATCATGGTTTTCTATGACAACAATATCAACAACAGTAAATACACCCATGCTAAAGCAATACAGGGCACAGCAATAGAAGAAAATTTGTTCAATGACACAGAAGGTTTCCTGTTTGGGATCTTAGGACAACAGGTCTTGCTTCCATTGTCAAGCAGAACATACTAACCAACTCTAGTGCCTTTATCTTTCCTGAAGTCAACCTGTTCACCATCTAACAGATCCCCAATTTTTTCGATCCAGACTTCTGTACGTAATTGTTGTCAGCAACTTGAATGCCTCAGCTGTTGAGCTGATTGTGCGACAATACTTACATTTGTCTGCCCTTGCTATCTTCAGAAGTGTCTACATGAGGTATGTGTGCAAAACCCAGATGGTGTGCCCTCAATCTCACAGATTCTACACACCAACATGAACAGTAATTTGGTTGCCACTTTATCCAATGACTAGAAATTCCAAAAGAACGTCACCTATTCCATCTGCCTAGTTTATTAGAAAGTCTTCCAAAGCTTTTTCAAACTGTTACTCCAATATTGGGCCTGCTTTGTCTTCAAAATTGACTCCCATGGCTTCTTCTATCATGTTATCAGATAGTTCCTTGCCATTCAACGTATTCGTTCCACCCATCTGCGCTCTCTCTCTCTCTCTCTCTCTCTCTCTCTCTCTCTCTCTCTCTCTCTCTCTCTCTCCCCCCCCCCCCCCCCTCCTCCTCTCTGCTAACGATGAAATTTTGGTTGTGCTTTGATGGTATTTTTTTTTTTTTTTTTTTTTAATTTCACTGAAGCTGTTTTAACTTCTTTATGGCATCATCAATCCTTCCAATGACCATCCACATTTTGATTTCTTCACATTTTTTATGCAGCCATTTCACTTGGTTTCCCTGCACTTCATATTTATTTAATACCTTTTATCACTGTATTCCTGTCATTTCCTGAATATTTCTGTACTACTTTCATTAGCAGTTACAGTATTTCTTCCATTACAAAAGTTTTCTTCACAGTTGTGCCTATATTGGTCTATCCAACTTCTGACTGCACTTTTTAGAAATGTTCTTCCCTCTTCAACTGAACCGCCTACCGTAGTATTCATTATCACATTATTCACAGCCGCAGAGAACTTCCAAAGCACATCATCATTCCTCAAAACCTCAGAATTCCAGTGTTTCACACTTTGACTTTTCCTATCAATTCTCTTAAAACACAACCCACTCTTCAACACTGCTAAAATGTGATTTGAATCACTCTGCTCCGGCATACACCTTAGAATAAGATGTCTGACTTTGTTGTCTCTCTCATCATATTGCAATATATATTTCTGTATATCTGGCCCTTTCCCAAGTTTACCTTTTCCTCTTGTAATTCTTGAACAGTATTTGCTTGAAATTAATGCACAACTCAATAAGTCTTCTCTTCTTTCATTCTTATTACCAAACGCATATTCTCCCGTAACTCTGTCTTCTGTTCCTTCCCCTACGAACAGCATTTTAATTCCCGATGATTATCAGATTTTCTTCTCTATTTACACATTGAGTTACCCATTCATTCAATGTCACACACTTTCCCTCTGTATTCAGCCTCTGCTCACAACTTCAGCTTGTATACTTGAACTACTGTTTTTGGCTTGGTTCACTGCTAATTCTTATGTGAATAATCCTATCATTGTTCACATTACTTCACTCTCCGACTTATCTTCCTACTGATAAATTAAGTGTATGTGATTTCTATTCCAACAGTATTCTTCTATTATATTAACAACAAATAAAAAAAGAGCCAACAAATTAAATAAATACAATGTAGTGTTGACACCAGAGCTATGTACTGAACATACTGTGAACAGTTTCATATGTATCAGACAGCCTGGCATTATTCTTTACATTTATCAAAATATGTCTTTTAAATTCAGCATTCAACACCATTTTCACACATCTTTTGCTATTTGACTCACATGCATTCCCACACCAAATTTTCATTCTGGTTGGTTTCTTTGTGTTGACATCCGTTAGCAAAACCCTGAAAGACACAGTACAGAGACTAGCAGCAATACACACGAAAGTAATGCACTATGCAGAAACAGGTGAAAACATCAGATACTGTTCGAATAAAGCTTTGCCAAAGAATCACAAACTACTCACATCCAACAAATCCTACATTATCAGACCCAAACACATAATAATGGAATGACCAAGTAAC
This sequence comes from Schistocerca americana, assembly GCF_021461395.2. Taxonomy (NCBI): domain Eukaryota; kingdom Metazoa; phylum Arthropoda; class Insecta; order Orthoptera; family Acrididae; genus Schistocerca; species Schistocerca americana. Next base: position 125,066,623 of record NC_060121.1, read on the forward strand.
AGTACCAGTAATTTATTTGTCCAAGACATTTTCAATGCTACAGGATCTGCTTGTAATACAAGTAGAAAGTCACATATACTGACATATGAAAACTGACATATGCGTCATGAGGAGAGGACAGGATTATGCAAATGCACAGTATTGTCACAGAAAAGCCCAAATAATGTGGTATCAGAGTTGCCGTTGGTAACTGGTTTCCATCCCACATAGCTAAAAGAATGCAGAGAGTAGCATTAACAAAATACGAGGAGATAACACAATGAAACAGCATTTTCAAAATAGAGAATAACCACTACTTGTGTACCACAGGGACCAATATTGGCTGCACTCTTGTTATACCTCTGATTACACGGAAACCGTTGCTACAATCCAAATAAAAATGCTTGATATTTGACATATGAGGCCCTTAGGCCACAAGTGTGGTAACTAACATTATTCCTGTTCCAAGATATTTAATGATTTAGCTGTCAACAGATAGATGATCGTGCTTACAGCAGAAATTTGTCCTGCTACCTATGTGGCTGCTATTACAAATTACACCATTTGTTCTGTTAACAGAATTGTTGGACAAGATCCAACCCTATAAAAAGAGGGAAATACGAGTTAACCACTCGGGGCATGGCACTACAGCAATGACACATCAGCTGCCAGCTATGACTGGTTAAGGATCTCACAACAGGGAGTGGACTATCAACACTGACACAGTGAGGTCTTGCTCGCTATAGTTGGCGGGAGTAGAATGGGCTGCCGGCAGTGCCCAACAATGGTATTATGGTAATAACTAATACTATAAAGAAATTTTAAAATATACATAAAATTTTCTTGAAAATTACCAACAGATTTTCTGTAAATGAATTAAGGTAAAATGCATCAAGACACACAGAGGGACCACATGAACATGCTGTCGACACAACATAAGCAAACATAAAATACTGCTCAGAAATAAGTGGAAAGGCCTATTATTATTGTCTCATTACTAGGGCCCGGATTTTAATTACCTAAAAAACAGTGAAATATGCAAGCATTTATGACCTGAAACTTACATAAATATGACCTTAAAAAATAAAATAAAATATGGCTCATACCCCTGTAATAGACCTAGATGCAAGACCTGTCCCATACATCCTCCTACCACCACCTACTCCAGTCCGGACACTAATATCACCTATCCCATCAAAGGCAGGGCTACCTGTGAAACCAGTCATGTGATTTACAAGCTAAGCTGCAACCACTGTGCTGCATTCTAAGTAGGCATGACAACCAACAAGCTGTCTGTCCGCATGAACAGCCCACCGAGAAACTGTGGCAAACAAGTGGACCACCCTGTAGCTGAACACGCTGCCAAACATGATACCCCTCATCTCAATGACTGCTTCACAGCCTGTGCCATATGGATCCTTCCCACCAACACCAGCTTTTCTGAATTACACAGGTGGGAACTTTCCCTGCAATACATCCTATGTTCCCATAACCCTCCTGGCCTCAACCTTCGTTAGTCACTGTCCAAACCCATCCAGCCCTCTCCCTGTTCCCATTCCAGCACTACACAGCCGTCATTTCACCGCCACACCCAGTCTTTTAATTTATTTTTATTTCTCTCCTTTCCGCTACTTACCCCCCTCGACGCTCCGCACCTTCTCTCCTATCCTCCGTCTAAACTGCAACATTTCACTGTCCGCCGCTCCTACCATGCTATCCTTCCCCCTCCCCGTCCCAGCCTCCTCCTTACCCCAACCCAGTCACCACTCCCATCATGCACTGGTGCTGCTGTTCCCAGTGTAGTTTCAGCTCTCTGAGACTGCAGACGTGTGTGCAAGTTGTGCTTGCCTGAGTGTGTGTGTGTGTGTGTGTGTGTGTGTGTGTGTGTGTGTGTGTGTGTGTCTACAGCTGACAAAGGCCTTAATGGCCGAAAGCTAGGACTGTGTGAATGTTTTTCTTGTGCCTATCGCGACTCTGCATCTCTGTTATATGGTGAGTAGCAACTTTCCTTCTCTCATATTGTTACATTCCATCCTGGATTTTCCATTGTTTGACTTAATAGAAGTTTATTTAAAGCATTCTTGTTTGTTTATTTAAGTTTTTATTCACCATAAAGTAATACAAAATTCACTTCTCAAAATAATGTAAGTATAGTTCTTTTTTTCTGTAGGGTTTGTGGCTAGTTTGCACCTATTTTTTGAATGTCTGAATGTTTTATTTTCTAAACACAAAGTACAGTGAAAAGATCGTCTATCGAAACAGTAAAACAATGTTTTTATTTCTACATAGTATTTAAAGCGTTTCACATTATTTAATACCGTATGTCAATATTCAGTATCTGCAAAGTTGCACTGGATCACAAGGTGCATTTTCAGGTTTTCCATTACGTATTTGAAGGCAGCCAGGTCACTGGAGTTCAGCTCTGTTTCAGTATCTTCAAATGTTGTAGCATTCCCTGAAAGACTGTCACTAATTTAGCACAGTGTAGAATATCCATTGCAACTTGGTTTTCACTTTGTCAGCCACATGATCACGAGCTCGACCCAACTCACTCTGCACATGTTGCACAATACTCATGGCCTCACATAGCTGAGTGCCAACAGCTTCCAGTCATTTGATGGCTTTTAATATCACTGACAAATTGGCGTTGATGTATGCCAAGTTTCGAGACACTGTATCTATAAAAACTTCTTTCGCAATTTTGATAGCATTTGATTCATCGCTATCAAGCTCATAGAAGATTGTCTTTATTTGGGTGTAGTTCGTGCAGTAATACTCAGCAGCATTAAGCCAAGAACCCTATCATGTAAGAACAGGTTTAGGTGGGAGGGGCGTTGAGGTGCTTGTTCCTTGAATTTCTGCACCCGTAGCGGAGCCTTCACATAGATTTTCTTGCCACAGGAAATTAATTCGTCCACGTCAGGGTAATTTGATCGCACCTCTTCGGCAACTCTGTGCAATGCATGTGCAAGGCAAGTGGCGTACACCATACTGGGGTAAAGAATCTGAAGCCCTTTGGCTGCTTTAGCAGTATATGAAGAAGCATCTGTTACAAGCAGCAGAACATTGTCTCTTTTCACACCATCCGGCCACAGTAGCTTCAGGGAGTTGTCAAACAAAATAGCAATTGTCAAATTGTTTACTCTATCAAGAGCTTCACACGTTAGTAGGAACATATCTCCAGGGCCATCAACTTTTAGAACACCACCAACAACATGCAATATATCACCCACTAATATCCGTAGTTTCATCTATCGACAGCCAGATCTTTTGCTCAGCAATAGTAATTCGTATTTTGTTGAGCATATCATTGTAGCATACAGATAAATAGTTCTTTCTCAGTGTAGATTCATCTGGAACTGGATGTGTTGTGTACTTCTCCCTGAACCGTCCGAAGTGTGGATTCATCAACTTTTCCAATGGGATGTTGCAGGACACCATCATCTCACACAAATCCTTGCAGAATGTTGCACGGTTGACGATTGACCTGTTTGTTCAAATAATAGCGTTTGCCTGCTGTTATTTTCAGCACTTTGTTTCGCACAGCTGTTGTATTTAGCGGTATTACAGTGTTGTTGCACATTAAAGCACTTTTCTGCACTAACTTTAACTTCACACAGTTTACAAAATAATATTTTCCCATCAGTACTAAAGAACTTCTCTTCAAATTCTCGAACATATCCTCGCAACTTCATGCTGTCGGAGCACTTTGCTTTAGGCACGTTGAACAAGGCAAATGCTGTATTCAAACTGGTTACTGGGAACACCTGTGGGACTGCGATGATTATTACAGTAAAAGCCGCCTTTGTTGGCTCTGAGAGCGTATTGTCGACTCTGCACAACAATGTTTTATGTTCACAAAACGACTGTTGTGGTACACCGATTTTCTGCTACAGTCCTGAGAAATAAAGCTGTGTACTAATTTATCTGTTTATCTTCATGGGCCCCTACACTACGGCACAGCGCGTCCCCAGGTTGCAGATAGGGGATACTGCCTTCAGATATGAACGGTAGCTGCGAATACAAAAAATAAGCAGTCGCAGACAGCCAGTGGGGAGTAGGTGATGGCGTGATGAGCCATCCCTGTTTCTTCTTCTCTTACTATCAAATCTATTCATCAAGAATCAGCAACATTAATGGGCATGGGTCCCTTCGAAGTAAAATATTCCGGAGGTAAACTAGGTTCCCATTCGGATCTCCAGGCGGAACCTACTTCGAAGAGATTCAGGCTGAAAGGAACTTTCAGGTTGGGAACACGGAACATTAAGAATTTGAACAGACCAGGAACATTCCAGACATTATTAGACGAATTAGATAGATACGATGTAGACATTACAGCTATTCAAGAAACTCGGTGGCAGAGGGAGGGTAGCATAAAGAGGGGTAACTATACATTTTTCTATGGAGGTGCAGAAGCTCACAGTTTCTGAACAGGTTTCGCAGTACAGAGAAAAGTGCTTCACGCAATCAGAGATATAAGGTTCATTAGTGACCGACTATCAGTTATAGTGTTGTCCGGCAGGTGGAATAGACTAGTAGTAATCAATGTACATGCACCAACTGAGGACACTGAAGAGGTTGTTAAAGATGGCTTTTATGAAGAACTAGATCAACTGTGGGATGAGTTCTCCTCGTATGATACAAAATTAATCATAGGTGATTTTAATGCGAAGATATGGAAGGAGGAAGCATTCCAGCCTACAATTGGGAAAGAAAGTTTGCATAACATTTCGAATGATAATGGCACAAAGGTGGTTAATTTTGCTGTTTCAAAAGACGTGATTGTTGAGAGCACATATTTCAAAAGAAAGGGCATTCATAGAGCAACTTGTTTCTCTCCGGATGGACACACCCGAAACCAAATTGATCATGTTCTTGTAGATCAGAGATGGCACACTAGTATAGAAAATGTTAGGACTTTCAGGGGAGCAGACTGCGATTCTGATCATTTTCTTGTAGTTGACAAAGTTCACCAACGGCTATCTACTGAAACATCAAGGTGTCACAATGCAGAACTTGTTAGGTTCGACACTGACAAGCTAAATGATGAAAACTTTAGAAGAAGGTACATGATAGAAATTTCAAATAGGTTTGATGCTCTCAGGACACACGAAGATCAAGACGAGGATGTAAATAAACAGTGGATCACTGTGAGGAATAATATCAAAGAGGCAGCGAAAGTCACAATAGGTACAATTAAGCAGAACAGGAGGAAACTGTGGTTTGATGAGGAATGCAAGAAATTGGTAGAGGAAAGGAGAAAAGCGCAATTAGATTGGGATAGAATGAGAGACAGAACGCGAGAGGAGTTCTTGAACTTGAGAAGGGAAGTTGGTCGTAAGCTACGGGCAAAGAAGAGGGATTATTTGAACAATCAAATTACAAAAATGGAAACAAACAGTAAAACAAAGAACATTAGGGAACTTTACCTAGACATAAATGGGTATAGGAAGGGCTTCAAGGTTAGGACAAATGCACTTCGAGGGGATGCTGGGGGAATACTGACAGACCCCAGTGCTATATTAAGTAAATGGAGGGCGTATTTTGAGCATCTATTAAATGTACACCAGGAAGCAGGAAATGAGCAGGTGTACGAAATACATACAGCAGAACCCCAGATACCTGAGCCAACGTTAAAGGAAGTAAGAGATGCAATCAACAAATTGAAAAACCATAAAGCACCAGGATCAGATTGCATAACTGCAGAATTAGTTAAAAATGGGGGACAGAAATTGGTGGAAGTGGTTCACAAAGTGATAACTAAAGTATGGAACTCAGAGATGATACCTGAAGAGTGGCAGGAGTCGATTCTGATCCCAATTTTTAAGAAAGGTGACAAAATGGATTGTAGTAATTATAGAGGGATATCGCTATTACCAGTATGTTCCAAAATTTTCTCGAATATTCTGCTAAGCAGGCTTATGCCATATGCAGATGAAATTGTGGGGGATTACCAAGCCGGCTTTCGGAGGAACAGATCAACTATAGACCAAATATTCACCCTGCGTCAGATTTTGGAAAAGAATTGGGAATACAATTAACCAGTTCATTACTTTTCATAGATTTTACAAAAGCATATGATTCAGTATTGCGGTCAAAATTGTACAGAATTCTTTTGGAACTTGGAATACCAAAGAAGTATGTTAGACTTATAGAAGCGAGTTTGAAAAACGTAAAAGGTAGAGTACACATGGGGAAATTGGAGTCAGAAGAATTTGTAATAAAGAACAGACTTAAGCAGGGAGATGCCCTGTCTCCGCTACTTTTTAATTTAGTCCTAGAATATATTGTACGAATGGCAGCAGATAATTCAGAGGGTGTAGAGTTAAATGGAAATATTAAGATGTTAGGGTATGCAGATGATCTAAACATCATTAGCGATAGGAAAGAATCGGTAACAGCAACTGCGAATGCGTTAATCAAGGCTAGTGAAGATGTAGGTCTAAGGATAAGTGAAGACAAAACTAAATACCTGGTTACTACTAGAATGCCAACAGCAGTAGATCAGGAAATGTTAAGAGTTGGAGACACACAGTTTGAAAAAGTGAACACATTTAAGTATCTAGGCACGGACATCACTTCGAGAAATGAGATTGAATCAGAATTGATGAAGAGATTACAGGCAGGAAATGCGTGCTACTTCTCTCTGAATAGATTACTTTCATCACGGATATTGTCTAGGAATTTAAAGATTAGAACATACAAAACTATTATTCTACCAGTTATGCTGTATGGGTGTAAGACTTGGTCTCTCACTGTGCAAAATGAAAAGCCGTTTCGAGCATTTGAAAACAAAATTTTGAGGAAAATTTTCGGAGAGTGGCGAAAACTGCATAATAAAGAGGTTCACCAACTCTATTCAAGCCCTGACATAATCAGTATTATTAAATCACGTAGGCTGCGATGGGCGGGTCACGTAGCTCGAATGGATGAGGGCGGGGCAGCGCGCAGAGTACTGGTAGGGCACCTAGAAGGAAAACGTCCTGTGGGGAGACCGAGGCGTAGATGGGAGGACAATGTGAAGGCTGATTTGAGGAGCCTATGTATTGAAGGTGAATGGAAGGAAATAGCCCAGGACAGGGACAGATGGCGAAAATACGTTGCTGCGGTAATGGACTCTCCGAGTCCGGTACGACCAGTGAGTGAGTGAGTAAGTAAGTAAGTAAATAAGTAGGTATCTTCCATAATAGCATGTTAAATATTGTCTCGTGAGCAACATATTCATTTTCTTATTCGTGTGTCCCTTAAAATACGAGGAAAATGGTATATGCATTTTTGGCAAAAGTTGTCGGAAATATGACCTATTACATTAAAAGTTAGCCGCAATATGACCTATTACTAAAATTTGTTGAAATATGACTTTATATGCACAATCAAAATACATTTTCAACACTAAAATGCCTAGATTTGTGTATAAATTGTTCTAAAATTCACCCTATAGTTCAGAAAAAAACATGACTTGTCATTAAAATCCGGGCCCTACTCATTACACACTGGAAAGTTGCAACAACTTAATCTAGAAGTATGTCTGCAGAATGCTTTCAACCTGAATGATCACATAAAACTAGTTGCAGGGTAGGCAGTTGGTAGGCCGAATTACAGGAAGAACCCTACAGAAACTTAATACATACAAGAAATAGGTGGCTAAAAGACAACCTCATACATTTAATTCAAAAGTACTACTCATCAATTTGGGACCTTAAGAGATATCTGCAGAATTAATAGAAGACCCAGAAGTAACCCAACTGGAGAAATTTCAGCTTATATGCAGGCAGATCAACAGTCACGTGGATCATTTGTGGATGGATTGACCATGGTACACTATAGCATTAGGGAAGCTTCCAATTCCACCCGTCTGCTTTGAGCTACGATGTCATCAACATGGCGGAAACACCTACTTCCAGCACATACAAAACGCAATGATGCCGTCACTACATACTCATGTCAAAAAACACAAATAAAAATAAAAACAACACAAAAACCTCTCACTCCAAGAACAAAATGAAACCAATGGAACAACTGCAGGAAGTTTAGGGTGGTAACAAGCTAAATATGAAACACTGCACCAACCAAACAAAATCTCAACTTACAACATGACACTACAGCCACAAAACCAACATATTATATGTTTCACTTGACCTATATAGCTCAAACGAAGGCCACGATGCCAAAAAACCAACAATTACAACCCCAAAAAGTGGAATCTGACATTTCCGTTGACCTATATAGCTCAAGTGCAGCTTACAATACTTAGTGGCAAACTACTAATTTAAAAAAATAATATTAATAAAAGAAACCACAAACTTCACACACCTACATAACTCACAAAATGCCACCCAAAACCAAAACCTTAACAACTCAAAAGCCTCAAAATCCCCATACTCCCTAGACCAATTAAAACAGCCAAAATACCAGAAAAAAATACACACACACACACACACACACACACACACACACACACACACACAGAGAGAGAGAGAGAGAGAGAGAGAGAGAGAGAGAGAGAGAGAGAGAGAGAGAGAGAGAAAATGACGACCACAAAAGTAAATCAGACCTAACAAAAACATCAAATGCACAAACAAAAGAAAAAAGACATAACCATTCACTGAAAACAAAGCAAAAGCTTCCAAATCCACGTTACAGCACTGATTACCCAGACTTAAGTAAACCCACTCAAATGAACCAAATACCACATGTTAAACTCAACAAGTCAACATCCAACACCAGAGGGCGCCATCAAAAACAACACGACGTCTACAAACATGAACCAACTAAAAACACCATTCCATATCACATCACACACAACACTACTATGCCACAGGTTAAAGCAGACAGGTAGAATCGGATGCTTCCCACGACATCTGTCATCCTGTAGTGTGAATTGTCTTGCACGCTACAGATATATTAACAGTAAACATGTGCTAAAATGATAAATACGTCAGCTCATATTTATTTCACACTGCTGCTCAACAGCAAAGGAAGCTGTGCTCAGACTTCACTAATTTTCACTAAAGTTGCTGGTTCTTTGGTCGTATGCCTATTTGATAGAAGCAAAGAAAACCTATAGGAGGATTTCTATTTCAAGCCTTCAGGAGGATTTCTGTCTCCAATAGCAGTCAGTGAATAGAGCCTACGGTGACGGTCATTACAATGAAATTATTGGTGGTGGTGGTTAGTGTTTAACGTCCCGTCGACAACGAGGTCATTAGAGACGGAGCGCAAGCTCGGGTTAGGGAAGGATTGGGAAGGAAATCGGCCGTGCCCTTTCAAAGGAACCATCCCGACATCTGCCTGAAACGATTTAGGGAAATCACGGAAAACCTAAATCAGGATGGTCGAAGACGGGATTGAACCGTCGTCCTCCCGAATGCGAGTCCAGTGTGCTAACCACTGCGCCACCTCGCTCGGTGAAATTATTGCTTCTGTTACCCACCTTGAACTATGCGCAACACATCTGACTCTCTATGGCCATACTGCAAAGTACAAAATATTAAGGTTACACTGTGTTAATCATAAGAATAAATCTGATGTGAACATTACACCACGTATTATTCTGCTTTTGCTGAATCTCATTGGATTTAGTTTCACACAGAGCGGAAGCCGATCTGTGTCCAGTACAGTCAAGTATGATCAAAAGGATACATTTTATGTTGTGTTACACGCACATAGACTGAGCGATAATGGGGGACAACAGATTTACTGGCACATCTAATTTTGACAGCACGGACCAGCTAGCTGGTCAAATTAACATGCATTGATGTGAGCGGTTGCAGTTCAGACGTAAAAAGAGACAAGCAGAGAAACAATATAGCTTCAAACATCCTTTAATTTTTAAAGAAAATGAAATTATTTTCAGGAAGACACTAGCTCATGCTTCTTAGGTGACCAGACGGAAAGCACAAAACACTCTTGTTCTCACCTAAAACAGTATTCTAACTACAAAGAAGAGTGATGGAAATTGCTAACTTAAACATAGAGTAATTTTTCTGAGTCAGCTGTGTGTGACACAAAAGCATACTTCAGGGATTTCACTGCATTGTTAAATACTGACACCACTGAAGGGATTAATTACAGTCAGTCGTCTGCTAACTCTCAGTCCTTCCTTCTCTGAACTCAAGAAATACATTTCAGCTCTGGAACTGCCATCTACTACATTGATAATGAGCTGATCAACAACAGAATCCATGCTGCCATCTGCTACGTTGATAATGAACTGATCAACAACAGAATCCGTGAAGCCACCAAGGCATCGTATTTTCTCCTCTTCTTTTACGATATACCATTCTACATCCCATCAGCGTTCAGCAGTGACATGTGAAAAACCTGTGTGCATTAGTTCCAGTCTGGCAACTTAACAGTCTTGTCATTTCTCAAGACAAACCTCGTAACTTGGCTCCAAATCAGTTCTGTTGGGTTCATACTGTAACTGTACAACGGGAAATGTAAAAATGCAGCATTTGTATGGGAGTGCCTGATGCTGTGAAAATGATTGTTTTCATGTTTCTATGACACTTATCATTCCGGGTCATGTGAGACTACATCTATGATATAAAACAAAGGACATAGCCAAAATAATGAGTATTTTGTTTTTCAGTTTTGACCTAAAAAAATTAAACTGCTACATTTTCTTAATTTGAGCAACATTTATTAATAATTTTTCATAAAATATTGATAATTAAGAATTTACATTTGAAACGAAAACAGCAATTCTGTATGCATTATAAATGAGAAGATGTGTATTATTCACGAAAAAATGCACATGAATTTTACAAGTAGATTTAGGTATTTCAAATGGGGGGGGGGGGGGGGGGGGGGGGGGGAGAGATTGATCAAGGCCTGTGCCAGATCTGAACTGAACCAGCAATCCATGAGGTGCACCATATTATCAACCTAGTACGGTAGCAATTCCACTGTACATCTAATGTGTATTTGTATCTCAACAGTATCAAATACAGTCCCATCAGAAACCTTCAAAGGCAATTTTTTCTGTAAATTTATATAAAAAATGTTAAGAACAATCTATTCTCGTCACTCTTCAATCGTGTTCCACAAGCATGCTTCACTATGAAGCAGGAAGCAGCCTCAGTCATTTTTATACTGCGTATTAGCAGCCTGACAATCAGAGCACAACATACAGGGACTGTGACTGTACATGACTTTTTAAATAAAAACTACACAGTTAAAGCACGAGTAAGAAAAAACATTGACGGCTGTTAATACATTAGAACATCTTAAAAGTTCCATTTAATGTAACTTAGTAATTAGGTATCTAATACATAGGTAGGACCTACTTCCAAAAGCGTAACACCGTCAGAGCACATGTGCTAAAGCTTTTGACTAATTGTGGTGTTTGTGTTTCTTTATATCAGGTTTATTATTATGATGAAGTGTCAAGACATCACTTACGGCCATGTCAAGAAGAATTCAAATAGCCTGTGTGTTTAGTGTAGGGAAAAAGTATACAAATTACTTCAGAAAATGCTATCTATTGCTCCAAGGTCTGCACATTACAACTGTGGAAGAACAAGTTTTCTACACATACAAAAATTATTGAGAAAGAAATGACATTTCCCTAGTTTTGGCCATGTTACTCATTTCCCCACTTTTAGCCATTACATATTACAACAAAACTGAAGTTTTAAACACATGTAGAATCCATTTTCTAGAAAGTAACTTGCTCCTTATACCAGCATATAAGACAACACACATATGTACGTAAAGTAGGTAAAAGTTACAGCAATTGACTGGAACGGTAAAACAATTAGTTGTTAAATATTGGCTGAGAAACTACATAAATCACCATCCAGACAAGCACTTTTCCACTTTTCCTATGCATGTCAATGGATCATGAAAATTTGTTTTTGTGATCATTCTTCTCACATTGAGAGCAAATCTGACAATTTCCCTAAAATATCTTTAGTCGTTATATTAAAATATTCAATTTAAATGTATTTAAGTCAAATTTTATGAGCATCAAAACTTATTAGAAAGTACTTTCATAAGAACAGCCACATCCTATGTTGTCATCTAAACTACCGGCACTGTCCATTCTTCCTCCTCTTAAGAAATTGTTGGCCTGTCACCTACCTGTTTTCTGTTTCACACTTTTATCTATGAGTGTATACCAATGGCTTTCAACTAATTGCTTCATAACTTCTCTGCTCCTTTTTTAATGCTCTTTTTACTGTTTTTCTTTCCTCCAACTCATGATATTTTACCCACTCATCAGTCACTAGGAGGACAGCATCAAAACGTTTTTCTACGTACTAAAATTACTCGTAGCTCCTCATTTGAGTAATATGATCCACACTGACTATTGAAATCATGACAGCAACAAAATAATGAGATTGTCCGAATTTTCATTTCGTGTTTTTCAATTTTCATTTCTCTTTGAATAAATAAATTGAATAAATACAGGTTAACAATAGTGTCTTTTAATAGGTTTTCGACTTTCATTTAAGCTTAGTCCCCCACTTTTAAAAATATTATTTTGAAAGTTTTAATTCAAAGGCAATCAAAACATTTCAACAGCGTATATGTACATTGTGATAGAAAGTTTAAATTTACAAGTTATTGCCACTACCTAATTTACTCAGAAAATAAATAATTTATAGTAAGATGCAAAACTTTAAATTTGCTCTCCTGAGAAAGTTGAATTCTGTACCAGTTTAGTGGGTACATGCACTGATCACGAGAAAAGTACCTATTTTTGAAGGAAATGTGTATTTCTGAAGATATACGCATACAATGCAAAAAAACTTTTCCTTATTGAGTTCGAAAGCCCACATGTAAGACAGTTGCAAAATTTTAGAAATGTCTAAATGACTGCCAGCAAAAAATGACATTTTCCTGATTTAACATTTCTTTCTACAGTCCCTGCCAATGGAGCAGCGGCAAATTTCGCCATCTTTCCCTGTAGTTTTCGTCAGCTTCATCTCGTTGTACCCAACACAATTCCCATTTTCACACACCATATCATTCTTCAAAAGACCTTGTTGCCTAGCCCATTGTATAGAGCTTTGGGTGTTCTCCGTAGCATGGTATAAATCTTCCATTACAAAGTCACTCTGGAAAATTTCTCGCCATTTTGGCACACACAGTAATATGCGATACTTAAAAACAGACAGCCTCAACAGGAAAATTTAGGTTGTTGGGCGCACTGATCAAGACACGTAACTGTGAGCAACACAGACATGTACCATATGCAACATTATGCAAAGCCAACAATAGCTATCATGGTTAGGGTGTACGAAACTGTAAGCATTACCTATGGGTAAGGAACTATGTGAAGAAATATATTCAAGTGTCTGCAGCATACTGTCACAGCAACATGAATAAGTTGGTGAAAGCACACAGTTAACTGATTGTGGGTTTTTTTTTTTTTTTTTTTTCTTTGCAGCCACATGAAAATAAGTACTTTTTTTGGTATTCCGTGCAAATATATGCTTATATCTTCAGAAATACGTGTTTCCTTCAAAAATAGGTATTTTTCTCGTGATCAGTACACGTACCCCCTAAACTGCATAAGTGTCTCTAAGAAATTCAAAATCTGTCCTTTCAGTAAGTTTCAGCACAGAGATTTTCCTTAATAACTGGAAACCCCGCTTTCAAACAGTCTATAATCCCCCAAAGATTCTTATGGAGATAAACTAGAAATTTTAATAGTAGGTGTTTCTTGGAATATCATAGTTTGTTTACATTTAAAACTATATTCCCCTATAAATAGTTTTCGGCACATTTTTAACTTTGCTGGGAGAATATTGAAATCCTTATTCTTTGGCTGTCTCAATATCCCTATAAATAATGGCCAAATATCTTGAGTTAAAAAATGCTACACTTTCATATTTTCTACTGGATATTTCACAACGTTAAAAGCACAGATATGGTAAAAATTATGTATCGGACACCCGTTGAATTTTTCAGTACTGCGCAGATCTAAACATTACGCTTCACTACCGGTCAACCCAACCAAACTTATCTTCCAACCTAACCTAGACGTTCGGGTGCACTACAGATCAGTCTGTCACACAACTAAGACTTCTGGGCAAGGGGGGGCCCAATGCATAACTTAAGCTGATAAAATAATGTGAGTTGCCACGGCTATAGGCTACTATCAATTACGTCTTTGTTGTTAATAATACACTATCATAAGGGTAGGGCGGGTTGATATTCAAAACACTTAAAAATTCACTAACTACATCAAAATAATTGTAATTGTATTAATGGCAAAAACTGGAGCCTTGATCCCATTCTGTGGGAGATAAAATTTGCTGTCAAATTGCTATAGTGGCAGTGAATAGTTGCTACCACTTTGTGACATGACACAGCCCACTAACCCTGTCCATGACTGTAGCTCTGCTAACTGCAGTTCCATCATTCGCACAATGTAGGCATCACAGCTACAACTGCTGGCCTACTATAATACACAGTCCTTCAAATATACAACCTTCCTCGAAAAGTACCACAAAAACGTAGCTAGCAACACATGCGTAATTAATGTGCAATGTTATCCATTGTAAAACTACAGGAATATGATTTCAGCTAAAAAGGTTGTAGAGCCGCAAAACGTGCTTCCAAGAGCATTACAGCACGGTGTAGGTGTGCCACGGCTTCTGACCAATCATCGCCTTTGTGTTAGTTTACATCCGACTTATTCTCACGATCAGAAAACCACAGCTACCAGATCTATGGTTCTCAATAATTGTGTGGCCTATTTCTTAAGCACTATGATTTTAAGCATAAATTTTACAACAGTAAACGAAATAGTCAAGACTTACCAAGAATTGGTCCGTACTTCCCAAACCTTTCTTCTATATCTTGCTTTGAGACATCAGTTGGCGGTATATTTCCAATAAATATTCTAGAGTTGACGGTTGTCGGATCAATCATCATATTGTGAACATCACCTTTCATCACCTGTTCTCTGTAGCTCATTGTTACTGCCGAAATGCTGAAACGCCAAGAAGACTTATCTACACGCTTGTAAACACACGTAGCTTTTCCTTGTTTATTCGAGTTATTTCCGAAAGCAAAGACACCCGGTAACTACAAAAACTTAAAATGGCTTCTAAGCGGTGAATGCAATCGATTATCAAATACCCTTAAATTACTACCTTCCTTATTTGAAAACGGCAGTAAACACTCACTCAGCTTTCCCGAAGGTTGCACAACTTTTTATTTCGACTGCTTTCACCCCCCACAACAGCAAATACCTTTTACAGGCCTCTAATTTGGACCTACAAACAACGCTTTACGGAACAGCATTCCAGAGATTATATGACATATCTGCGCGCTGAAACAGAAGTTCCACTGTGCACAAGGGCTAGTTATTACTCACAAACTTCACATCTTTACAAATAAACGTCTTTGGAATAATTAATGCTATATCTTAGCACAAACGCCAAGAATCTGCCACACATTCCATTTGTACTGGAGCGCGATTTATGTTCATGTGTTTGTTGAATTAGAAACAAAGTAAAATTATCAATTATTCAATAGATTTATTGACATAGGTCCTAAGAAATATTAGGATTTTGTAGCGGCACTGGTGCACACTACATATGCCGGAATTTCCACTCATAAGGATGGGTACTGGCTAACGTCGACGTATATCTGCGTAAATGCTAATACCTATACAGCATAAAACATGTTGAACAGCTATTTCCTCATTTTTCATTTTGGACGAACGACCAGACCTCGATCAGACACTCAAGAATCATTCTGGTTCTTTCCAAACACGGTATATGGATTTCAAGGTAGTCGCACTGCGGCACTTGCTGGTTAGGTCAGTGATCTCTATAGTCTGTAGATAGAGATCACTGCTCCAGCTGTGAAAGTTGTTACCGTCTGATATTTGGAACGACACTAGCGCCCCTAGCGACTGAAACCAATCCTCAAGATTAATGTTTCTACTTAATTAACAAAACAGTTATTATATTTATCTTTCCGTGTATTAGCAAATTACCAAGAGACATGACTTATTGGGTAATAAACACAAAAACAGCTGAATCTTACTCATGCACGAAGAAATACGTTGGATTATGTGTATAATTGCAGTTTACTCCGCTGAAAAGAGAATGTAAACAAATTACGTATATCATGTATGGTCTTCCATTCCACTCGACTTTCTAATTGGGTATGTTTCTAAATGTAATTACTTTTGCTTCAAAATGGAATGTGTGGCAGATTCTTGGCGTTTGTGCTAAGATATAGCAACAATTGTGGAACTGGTTTCTTCGGTGCTGGAAAACAGTTTTATTGCTTTTGAGGTTTTATTATCACGTCTGTGTGGCTTTCCCAACTATAGTTGTGGTGACTTATTTGTCACGTTAATTAATCAAAATATTGCATTCCATACAAGTTTCCTATGTTTCTCATTCGCTGATTTGGCTAGAACTGTAGAGAAGAACAGTTTACGTTTCTGGGTAGGTATGTGACTTCTTTCTGCAAAAGGTCAGCCCTTCTGCTGTTTAGTAATTTTTTTTCGTAACGTGACATTCTTCAGTAAATATCTGTAGGTTACAAGAGCACTCCGTCTTCAGGCCACAAGTGGACCATCCGACCACCGTGTCATCCTCAGGTGAGGATGCGGATACGAGGGGCGTGTGGTCAGCACGCCGCTCTCCCGGTCGTTAAAAGATGGTTTTCTTTGACCGGAGCCGCTACTATTCGGTCGAGTAGCTCCTCAATTGGCATGACGAGCCTGAGTGCACCCCGAAAAAAGGCAACAGCGCATGGCGGCCTGGATGGTCACCATGCCAAGTGTCGGCCACGCCTGACCGCGCTTAACTTCGGTGATCTCACGGGAACCGGTGTATCCACTGCGGCAAGGCCGTTGCCAGGTTGAAAGAGAACTGTGAATAAACTGCGCTGCAATGTACCGTTTCATACATGGTGGTAAAAAAAAGGAGGGAGTTGTCATTACGCCACAAACTTGATACTGGCGTCCGCCATCTTAACTAGCCCAAAATTAGGTTCACCTAATTCACACCCCCTTAGTTCACGGCGGTGACACTTCCCGATGACGTTACCCTCCCGTACCCTTGCCCAGTGTCGACCGTGTTGGGTACTTTGATTGTGTGGAGACGTAGTTATTTCATCAAACATGCCAGCTTGCTTTGTTTACGAGTGTACTAACCGACCTGATCGTAATCTAAAGTTTAATGGGATCACATTCATTCTTAAGTTCAGGAATTCAAGCAATATTTTCCTTTGTTGGTAGATTGATTTTAGGGGAGGGGACCAGATAGACAGGTCATCTGTCCCGCCGTATAAGGGAAGGATGAGGAAGGAAGTCGGTCCTTTCAAAGGATCCCTGCCGGTATTTGCCTGAAACGATTTGGGGAAAACCTAAATCAGGATGGCCGGAGACGGGTTTGAACCGTCGTCCTACCAAATGTGAGTCCAGTGGTTTTTCTTTTGTATACCTGAATTATTGTTGCACTGTTTACCTTCATTGTAGTGGTTTTATTTCTGTCCCTTGACTTTAGATTAGCCTTACTTTACCCAGTGTTTGTTCTTTCTCTTCTTTTCTGTGCTTTCCGTTGCCTTCCAAATCGCAAACGATCCGACATTCGAGCCACACAGTATATCGGTGGTCCGTCCCCGCACAGCACAGTTACATAACCGCGCTGATTGTCGATGAGGCAGCATCTGGTGCCCCAAATTCTCTCACCGATGATTATTATTCATTGTTCACATTTCCTCCCCCTATAAAAAAGATCCTGGCTAGAAGAGCCGGAGACAGCAGTCATGTGTGCGTGTGTATGATTGTATGAATCATGCTATCATTACTAAAAAGTTACTTTCGTACATGTTAAAGCAAAATATTCGTTTTAAGGGGTCTTAAGCGTTTGAGACCATGTGCGCTGTGCTTCCTTTCTGAAGATGGCTTTGGTTGAAAATTTATGTGAACACTCTTTTCGTCGTGCCTGCCCTGTGCTTGGCGTGTGAGTAGTAATCTATCCGTTTCACAGTATAGTTATTTCGTCATGAAGTGTGTTGTAAATAAACCGCTGCGCTCCAACAAAAACAGTGGAGGTGAATAATATGACATTCATTACGCCACATTAAAGTTGTCTGTGTCACAAACAGGTGCTGTTACTGTAATGCAATTTGATGGGTAGGAATTACTGACAATGTCTACCTGTCTTTTATTAAAAAACGTAAAAACTAATAAATAATCAGTATGAAGGCATATTAAAAAGACTACTGATGTCAGTATGTATGACTCATCTCATATCATTGCGGACGTGATACAAGGTACATGAAGCAAAGTAACTAACTATTGGTATATCACAAAGCGTGGTACAGACTTATATACTTTGAAAACCCCAAAATGAAATTCAAAAGCAAAATCAAGCAAATGATCAAGGTAGAAACACATTCAAATTGTGCTATATTCGGTTATTCCTGAAAAAATGACAGAGTTATTGTTGGAAAGGTAGGCCTACATCTTCTACAGGTTAGGCTATAATTACTAAAACGTTACTTACGTACACGTTAAAGCAAAATATCCATTTTAAGGTGCCTTAAGCGTTTGGGACCATCCCCTTAACCACATTTTACAGCATTCCACAATGCTGGGAGATGTTTAAAAAATTATATCTTTTTTTTACCCTATAAGTTGCTATCATTGGCCATACTGAATGACACATCAGAGGTAAGATTTCAAAGTGAGAACATGGCACTGACAATCTAATAAAACAAGAAGTCTATTCTGCACGGATGTATTACCTCTATGCCGTTCTGTTTCTTTAACATTTCAATAAACATTCACTTTGTTGACATGCACGCGATACGACAGCAGCCCTTGCTTCTTTCCTCGTTACACACATTTATGGGCTAACAAAGAACTCGTAGGTAAGTTTTTTGCAAACATGAACATTAAAAATGATGCGCATACTAGTTGAAAGCTGAGAATGCAAGGAACAAGCAGCAGTACCAGTAAGCAAACAAGCATTGGTTTCGGAGCTCCAGTTTCATTTGCTATCGATACAAGGTAAAAGTGGAGTTAAATGAATTATGAAAGCGTGCTTTTCACATCGCCTCCTTCTGATTCTGATTAACGGAAATATAGCAGTAAAAAAACAAGTTTCGTTAACGAGGCCAAATCTGTCGTATTACTAGTGCAAATACGCCTTCAAGAACAGAAAAACGTTCGAAATTGCCTTCCTGATACCACGTTATTCATGTTACCTCTATAAGTTGTAGAATTTAAAACAGTTGTTGCGCGCACACGACAGAAATAATGAACACGAAGCATTCGTAAACAGTAGTCGGCTTATGTTTTGGGTACTTAAAATGGCCGCAAGCCCCACCCACTCTGGTTTCAAAACAACGTACAGCGTAAGTCTGTAATGCCACCTTCCTTCTTTTTGTATATCCATGGTTTCATACCTTCCAGGGCCATAGATGTCTAAATAAAGACAAACGTAGAGCAATATTTTAGTTAGTACCGATTTTTATGGCACTACATTCGCTCCCTATTGTAAAAACTAATGTAATGTAATTACAATAGCCACATATAAGATACCTCGACTTTATTGTCAACAGAAGGGAAAGATGACGCATTTACACCTGTGCGACCTCTCTTGCGCATTTGGCGCAAGCGACCGTTGCTCGAAGACGCAAGGCGGTGTATGCCCGACGCAAAGTGACGCATGTCTCTGAAAAGTGCGCAAACAAAGTTGACACTCGGAGCGCGGTGTCTGACGGGAGCGGTTGTATATGGGAAATGCCTTTACGGTCGCTCCCAGCAGCTACCGCGCCGAGTGTCAACTTTGAGGATACAAATAATACACTAACCAGACGACGAGACACGTGCCTCTACTTGCGTGTCAGGTAAGCACAGGCGCAAGGCACGCAGATGTAAACGCACCTTTACCCTCGTCTCACAAGAATTACTGCAAACGTGGAGTCTTTTTGACGTCACATGCAATATCTACAATCGACAGGCCAAGCGCCGTATTTATTTTGGCATATTTAGCTCTTTTATATGATAACATGCGTTTGAAGACAGAGGTGCACTGAAAACGTATCACTAACACATCACCCTTATAATTAAATGTCTAACGGGAGACAGTCGACAGCCTTGCAGCCTTCGCCTCTCTGTGAGACAGGGATGCTCTTTGTAAACGATACTGTACGGTGTAGCGTTAGAACGGTTGTTGTACAGTCTGTGACACCACCTCACGGGTTTTTCTCTTGGTGGTATCGTTTTTAGGTGTACTGCGTATGCTGATGACCTGATGTTACCTTTTCGCGACGAACATGATGCCCACAGAACCAAGGATTGGTTAGCCGCTTATGATGAAGCCTCGAGGAGCCATATAAATATACACAAACCAGTGGCGGAGAATATTGGCACTAGGTGACACCTGCAAGCGTCGCCCCATTCAGACGATAAAATCAGCTGTCTTGTTATCGACTTCACAGACGACATCCAATGCGCGATGACCCTTAATTAACAGAGCCACTTGCAACGTATCTGTGCTGGACGTGTGGATCATCGACTCCGTGTTTTGGACCTTCATCAGCGGACCTAACTTGTTAATGTCCATCAGGCATCACGAATTCCACATCTAGCGCAAACACTACCGCTGCCTAAACACATAGCGTCATGGCGGTGTTCGGTTCATTTGTCAGCGCGGGAATGATATTTGAGGTTCGATACGACTCCCTCACTCTTCCTACAGAATGCGGCGGACTTGGCATTGTCAATCTACATGATTGAGGAGTGTCTCTATGCAATGGTATGCACCTCAAGCTCTGACACCATCTTCCCTTGACTCTCCGGTGGCGCTTACTGAGATAGCGGCGTCGTTTTTCTATTTTGGGAGATTTTATCTGTTATCTATGGGACGTTCACCCTGCTTCTCACTTACCAATAGCCAGTGACATCTTTCGCACCCCAATTCTCCGCTAGTCGCCTAATGTCGTCGAATTGACATACTACCACTCATTGCAAGGTAGTGTGGCGCGCAGTCAGCGCGTAACGCTAGGCCCAAGCGTTCAGACGTACGTTCGATCTGGTAGGTGACGGTAAAAACAAGAAAGGAAAAGAAAATAAAAGATTGCTCGAGAGAGAGACTGTAGGATCCATCGTACCGATTCGCCTTTATGTGTGAACAGCAACTGTCAGGACACAGACGAACACCGGCTGCACTGTGGGTCGGCGGAAGAGAGATGGTATTTTGTGCGTCAAATTTTGGTTCTCTTTTTACGAATGTCGCCCGCTTATGTCGATTCGCGCACCGTTCCATATCTGGACGCTGTTTATTATCCCTTTCCACTCTGGCTCGCACAATCGTGCGGGTTCGATTATAATTTTTTCGTGTTTCAGCTACATCACGTTTCTGCATCACTCCAGACTGCAGTGATGATGCGAGCTCCCAGCTTCCGTTTGGCAGCTGTTTTATTTCATGCTGTGACCACTAGAGGTCAACAGGTCATTTAAAACTTCAACGACAAGACAAAGCCATGCGTTACCGAGATAAATGCATTCTGTTTTCCTACATTTCATTAGTTTAAGGAAATTCCTGTATCATTTTAGACTGAGAATCTTTCACTTGTGTAAGGTGTCTGGAAACTTCCATGAAATGCTACTTGCGTTTTATTCATGTCTGAATTTTGGTTAGCACGATAATGCTGGTGACTTCTTGAACAAACTATCACTATGTGAATATTTTCAGTTTTTTTACCTGTTTCTACACGTAATAATGTATGGTAATTGGTATATATCAGATAAAATTTTAAGAGATTTCCTCTCAGGGTGGAAAGGGTTATAGGAGGACGAAAAACAATGCTGTCACGCCATTTATTATTGGTTTGGATGTGTCGTCATAGGACTCAAGGAGTTTTGGAACTATTTAAACGATTGTCTTTGTCCTATTGTCAAGAACTCTAAGTACAACCAATACTTTTCGAACTTCTTGCGGAGCATCTACCACAATCCTCCCTGTGGCTGGGTCGTTCATGGCAAGAGGTAATTTTGATACATTCACACGCAGAAGATTGAACAGATGACGGTGCCTGCACGACATTACGAGAAGAGATGCCATGAAGATGGAGCGGCGGCGTCCGTGAGCATCGACGCCGCATGTCCGTCTTCCACAAGTGTTACCTTGTGTTTGCTTTTTTTTTTTCACGCAAGTAGTAGCTATCCCTTCTTCTTTTAAAATCTTGGCGACAGGGGCAGGTAATGGAAAAGGCGTCCTCGTAAAGTGCAGACCACTGGGAATAAAGAGATAATTGAACTTGCCAACTCTTCTGTCTCTTGTGGGAACCATCATCGACTGCGATGACATGGGGAGTGGAGTGGTTGCCTGCAAGGCTGGCGAGAGTTGTCCAGGACTGGGTCCGTCATCTATTGGCTGCATGATTTGGGAGGGTTGCCCCAAGCCACCCCGCCCCTCGTGTTTCTCGTCTCGTCGCCTGAAGCTGGAGTCGGCATTTCCCACACTAGTTTCAGTCTTTCCACTGATCCTTTGCTGGGGTTCCCATTTTGCAGAGTATGAAATGCGAGTTTACTTCACCACCAAACCTGGTAGGGTCCCTTATAAGCTGAAGAGGCATCCACACGGTCTCAGTGCACAGCATGACGTACAGACTATCAGCACATCGTGCAAGGAAACAAGTTGTGAGCGATGATGCACAGCCAATGTTTGTCCAATCTTTGCCAAGTGATTCTGAATGCTCTGTACCTCCATTTGGTCTGGCAGCAGTGCAGAAGTAAGAAACTCTGCTGGGATTCTTGATGGCTCTCCATATACTATCTTAGCCACAGAGGCGCCGATATCAGCCTTGTAAGTCGTCCATAACACCAACAGTGTAGAGGAATCGCTTCAGGCCAACTTTCTCGATGGCACATGAGAACTGCTTTCAGCATGCGATGGTGTGGGCCCAATTGCGAGCATCTTTCCTAACCAACGACAACACGAAATGTTCCGTTACCATCTTGACAGTGGTCATCGCCACTGTGTTTGTCAGACTGCGCGCATTGTCGAACACTACCTTTCAAACCTGTGGTGTGATACAGCGGCGCGCTGCCTACCGAGAGAAGTTGCACCATAACTTGACACCACAACCTGGCACTTCTAACTGCTGGAATCGCAGGCTTGAAGACTGATCTGTCAGTTAGTGTTTCAGTTCACGATTTGCCACTTGTAACTTGGTGAGTTCGTCTTACTTCAGGATCGCAACCACGTCGCACACAGAAGAGGTAGTCAGCCAGTATGTTTTCAGCACCCTGAATACGTCGAACATCCGTCGACGGACTGTCGCGAACACAAATTTGGTGTACCTGAACTGTCAAGGTAGCACTTATCGCTTGCGTTCTGGAATTCCGATACAAGCGGCTTGTGATTGGTGTAAATTGTCACTGGACGGCCTTCGTCATAAGGACAGATGTGCTTCAGGCTCTCGAAATTGTCAACAATTCCCTGTCGTAGGCGCTCCAATTCGTTTGCTGAGGTAGCGGCTTCTTTGAAAAATTGCACGCTAAATAGCGTCAAGCACCGTAGCGAACGGTGTGACTGGTACGGGTGACACTGCTTGCTCAAGACTGTACTGTAAAGCGTGGAAGGCCTTGTCCGTCTCTGAAGCCCACTCCAGTAAATATTTAGTGCAGTGGTCAACAAGAGCGTCAGTTAGAGATGCCCGAATAGCCGCAGTTGCAGGTAAATGGCAGCAGTAAAAATTCCCCATGGCTAACAGCCAATGCAGTTGTTGGTAATTCCTCGGATGTGGCAACTTACGCAACAAAGCGAACTTTTCCGGCACTGAGGCGATTCCATCACGTGATACTCTACAACCGAGAAAGGTCAGTTCACTTTTATCCACCATTCATTCGTTAAATACCACACCATAGACTTGTATCCTTTGCCATATCTCAGCCACGTGCTTGACATGTGATTCTGCAGTAGCCGAGTATACCAAAATGTTGTCGCGATACCGAAAACAAAGTGGCGATCCCTTCAGCACTTGATCTATGCTCCTTTGATGGGTCTGAGCCACATTTTTAGGTCCAAAAAGCATGCACAAGAACTCAGAAAGGCCGAAAGGCGTGATCACTGCTGTCTTGATTCTGGTTATAGACTTTGCAGCAATCCAGGATTGTAAAAACTACAGCGTCGGCCAAACCATACATCAATTCTTGAATATGTGGAATATGATATTTGTCTGGAATGGTCCTGGCATTTAATTCTCAGTAATCCCTACGCCCTATGACATCGGAATGCAGCGTCCCTAATTTGTAGTGTTTTATCTGGTGCAGTTCTAGGGATGCGTCGCGAAACCGGCAGCCGTGATATCATATGTGCTTTACACTATGCAGTTGCGTCAGTATCTGTAGACCAGATTGCTGATGTATATTGCTGACCCGATGCATCCGAACATCTGTGGAACTGTTTAAAATCCCACTGAATTTACCACTGTTGGATCCACTTGTGTGTTGGGCTTACATAAATCCATCGAAAGCACAAGATATGAAAGGGAATCTGCTCCTAAGCTAGGCAAGGAATGGTCTGCCACTACAAACGTTCACTTGAAAGGAGTAGCAAAACCGAAGTGAATTACCAGCTCCTTGCAACCCAGCGTTCTGATACTAGAATTATTGACAGCTGCAGTGTGTGACATTGCCTAATAGCTACCGCTGAGAAGCAGCTCTCCAAACTGCCTGATGTTGCTCATACTTTAAGTAATTGGGCTAAGCATAGACCTGTTTAGAAAAGGATAGCTCGATGTACTCATAGGATCGAGTCACACGTCTGTACTTTCATGCCCAGCACCTAACTAGCTGCACTGAAACTGTGATTATGCACTAAAATTTTCTATGCATTGGCTAGTATTGCGAAATAATAAAATAAACAGACATAATAAATAGTGATAAATGAATAATTAATAAAAAGTGTTCTTTGCTAACATGTGTAATTGATATAGACGACAGAGAGTTATGTTGAATAGTATTTATTGCATATAATAAAACTCAGATAAATGGAAAGTACAATACAGACAGAAATATCCTTATTAAATGCAGTTAGGTTGCGTCGAGAGAGTTATGAGAATGGTAGCAGACTCCAAAACCTAAATAGTCATCCAAGACGCATGAAAACTAAGTCCATTTCGTAATCGCAACACACGAAAATTCACCGGCTAAAAATAGTTCAGACTTCAAGACAGTGGTTTACAAATTAACGCATGTGACATAACAAGTAGAAACTCATACTTTGTCTATTCTCAGTTCCATAATGTAATCAAAAAAGAGTGTCATAGCGGCTGTTCACTGCCCAGAATGAGTCACCTATATGACTGAATCATGTATGTTGCTACATGCAGGTCTACCTTCTTCCAGAGCTAATGTAAAAGTGGCTTCTTCAAGATCTAAACGAAAAATGCCCTAATCGTTCCTTTGGGCTCTTTACTTGAAAAGTGTCTGTCGCCACGTGACTCCGGTGGGGTTCCGGCACTATCTGCTTTTCACTGGCTGAAGGATGTCGTCACCAAAACTACATCCTCCTTAAGCTGTAAGGACACCATTTAACTCACTTTGACCACTTCCCGCACTAAACTAATATGTTACAACAATATTTTAATAGTTCAATGTTATAAAAATTCTGTCACATTCAGACCATTCACAGTAATTACAAATAAAAATTTGTTCATAGATAAATATGCTAATATTCTTGCACAAGTGCCCTCACATTAAATGACAACCGACTGTTGCTGAATATTTTTTAAACAATGATTTATACCTGCTTGACAGAAGCATCTTTAGGCATTCTTTTTTTAATGGTGGTGTCAGCTAACACATGCAACTGACCCCTTTTGTACCATGATTCTTTATAGCAGTTGTAATCAGAACTTAAATGAAGTTACTGGAAAAATAGCAAAATATTTCCTAAATAACTACATAAATACGACAATTGAAAGGGTACAGTACCACCCGACATTGAAAATAGGTACAACATTCTTCATTATTCTTGTCAGAACAACATATTTTTTGTAATAATAACTCAATTTTACTTAATACACTAAAGCCGGATACCAGTGTAGGAAAGAAGGACAATTTATTTATTTAATTGGTCACATGTGCACTCCCACAAAATAAATCCCTACATCCAATTTGGTGAGATCTGTGAAATGAATGAATGTGTGGTCATCTGCTAACTGCAGATAGTGAATGTGCAATATATGATCATCTATGAAACGGTCCTTTGGTCACCTTTGGTGGAACCAAAGAGATTAAATTTACCTGAGCTTTGAGCGCCTGAAATGTGGCTGGCCGATACGGTAGCATGGTGCTCCCCCACCTAGGCGGAGGTGCGAGATGACCTGAAGAACGGCCATGTTTCAGCACTCTGGCGCTGGATCTTGTGTTGGTAAGACCTGTCTTAGGTGTGCTCCGTAAAGACAAAAGAGTGGAGAGAATGGTATGCATGTGAAATACTTAAGAGTAGTTTGGAATAATTATTTCTCTATTTCAGGAACTTTTTGGGGGGGGGGGGGGGAGAATTAAATGACAGGCAGGTAATATTAAGGGGATCATAGTAATCTTCGGAAGTGACCAATGGTCACAATGAAACCACATGTAGCAATAAGTTGAAATACTGGCGAGTGCTAGTACCAAGTTGAAATACTTGCGAGTGCTAATACTAATTTAAATTACTGGCATGTGCACTATAAGTTGGAAGTATTTAAAAAATGGCATGTGCAGGACTTGAAATTAGAGACGAGCACTTCCACGTGGGGAGTACTGTGTGAGTCTCAATCTGTGCATGAGACAAAGCATAAAGAGAAGTACTCGTTCAAGGTATCAGTTGAGGACTCGCGTGTGTGACGAATATGATCTTAATATTAGTTTATGTTTCCGTGTGACGCTTGATTCAAACTCTATGCTCTGAGAGAGAAGCAAGGTGAGTCAGCCGTCTATCCAGCAACGCCACTTGGCTTACATTGCACAGGAAGACGTACATATATCCTCCAGAGTTCGTAGTAGGAAAGAAAAGTTACGAAGTGGGGCAGTGTCGTGTGAAACTGGAATGAATACTAATTAAAGCGGGAAAGCTGAAAGTGAAGGGATTCTAACGTTGTGACCATTCTTTGTGATGTATTATATGTTGCCAGTGTGATGTATTTCATGTAATTTAAGTATGTGTGGTTTGCATGGGAGAGTAGCAATATAGGTTCAGAGGCAGTGGGTTATGCATGTTCCTTTTTGTACCGCTCGGTCTGGAGTAAATTTTCGTGATGATTGGTGTGAGAGTCGAAGTGTGAGATATAGCAAAAGATCCACCATCCTATCCAAAAGGTGCTCTGTAGTGTTAGATAATTACGAGACCATAAGATAGAGAATCACCAATGTAAAGCCATGCCCACTGGGCGGAGTTTCTCATGTGTAATTGTTGTATAAAATGTAATGGTGTGTTTAGGTTATAGAATTTATCGGAATAAAAAAGATAGTGAAAAGAAAAAGATTGGTGGCCTTGTTCTTCGAATAGTGTGTAGTCATGAAATCCAGAATTTATAATGTGTGCGCCATTCATATTCAGTGCGATGGTCACGTGTTGATCAAAGCCATTGGGTAAGAAAGAAAATGTATTGCCAGTGCGTAGTGAACAATCAGAGTTGTGTAAATTACTAATATTCAGATGTGCGTTATCCGTTTCCGTTGCGTAATAATCAAACAGGAGAATAATTTGTAGCTCAATAGTGAGTACTAGAACTCATAATCACTGGTTGATGTTACTCGAAAAATAAGAATAAATCCACTCGCTTGGCAGACCGCTCATCTTGCAGGCCTGACTGCTTAATGCCACAGTATGAGCAAGGTATGTTGGTGCCTCTCACAATACATGAGGTATTCATGCTGTATTCATTTGCTATGTTATTGTGGGGAATATGATGCTCTGACAGACACTTGCATAATGAAAAGGTATAGAAAATTTAATAAATCAAGAAATTAAATAGATACAGACACGCAGCTTTCAGGGATGATAGTTATAGTGCAATGCTATAATATGGCAAATCCCTTCTATGTCGGGATGGAATTGCGGTTAGAACTATACATCTAAGTTGTTTCCACTCGTCTCGCAGTGTCCGCGGGCACCAGAAGGAGCGGTGACGAGGGGGTCGGCGACTGGAAGTCGTGGCTTAAACCTGTCACAAGCGGCAGTAACAGAGAAAATTTGCACCTGGCCGCCTCTTGCCCATAGCAGTGAGCACAAGTCCCCACAGACCTCTGGATAGCCTGAACAGTAAACTAGTCAGTATGTTGGTAGAGTGGTGACGGAAGTGGACGTTCGCCTTGCGTGAGAAGATTCAATACGGCGAGTGTTAGCGCTGGACAGCTGTTCCCCACATGTCAACTGATCGGTTCACGGCTGGGCGGCCACTGTGTCACTGTCTCCGACAGTCGGCGGGTGGCACATGCTTCGCGATTGCGAGTGTGGAAGGTTTTCATCGCCAGATACGTTTAGAGGAATCGATGTGGTGGAGGAAGGTGCTTGTGTTACCAGACGTTGGTGCGTACAAGATCTTGGATACATTTGGTGCATCGATCTATTTGTGTCGGGCATTCAATTACTTGATTTTCGTAATGTTCGTGTATGATTCTCAAACGTTGTAAATATGTTTCATTACGAAGAAGGATCATCGTGAGGTGGTGGTGAGTGTTTTAAGCGACCCATTTCATTCCTGTAAATTGTGAAACAACGAATTTGATAGGGTAGTGCAACTGGACTATTTCCCGCCATTTATTCACAACGCAAATGGGCGAGGTCTCCCTCTGTCGCCAGCGTTAGCCAATAGGAATACAGTATTCAAATGGCTCTGAGCACTATGGGACTTAACTTCTGAGGTCATCAGTCCCCTAGAACTTAGAACTACTTAAGCCTAACTAACCTAAGGACATCGCATACACCCATGCCTGTGGCAGGATTCGAACCTGCGACCGTAGCGGTCGCGCGGTTCCAGACTGTAGCGCCTAGAACCGCTCGGCCACCCTGGCCGGCATACAGTAGTCTGAAGAGGGAAAAAAACTCCCTTTGTGTGTTTGGACAGATTGGTTCTCACACAAACAGGAAGTAGCCACTATAGAGAGAGCGGAGGCGGTTTCCCAGGCATCAAATATCAAAGGCTGGGGACTTCTGCTCTGTGGTCACTGGACTGTCCATGTGGCGATGCTCAAGGTGTCCTCCGGGTAGGTGAATAGCTAACTATTGCTCAGTGTGCATTTGGTTGCCTTTGTGATTGTGTGAGTTATGGACAACCCATGGAGGAAGGTGCTTGTGTTCTCAAACATCTTTCCATATAACACACCCTATATGTGGCGAGTGCTTCTGAAATTTAATTACTTGATTTGCTTTCATCTGTCTATACACATTGAGATGGGCCATTTCATTCTTTGTGATGTGAACACCAGTCAGTAGTTCCCATCGATGTCGCTTGGGGCAGTTGGATCGCTTGCTAGTTGTCCATGGTCGTGGGATCAAGGCTTCCAGACACTCTGGGAAGCAGATGTGTTGTCATAACGGTCCCAGCAAGGTGCAGCAATGGAGTTATTTTTCTAGCACCATATATCTGCTCAGCGCTGTTAGTGAGTGTGTGTTTTAAAGTTTCCATTTGTGGTATTCATGTTAGGTGGCGTTTTTTGTGAACTTTGTAGAAATAAACGTTCTACAAATACCTTTATTAGTGACGTTTTTTGTGATATGTTATTCCCACCATCAATCTGTAGCACTTAATCAGAGTAGGACATCATGTCCAATGTTTATGACAGCGGAAAACTAGTGCTTCGTACCACCTGTTACCTGTCCGTACAACAACGTAAACGGTTGCTGTAACCCGACACTCTGTTAAGAAATTAGCGCCACTTCTAGTCTGCGAGCTGTATGAGCTGGCACTGTGTGCTTGGCTCTCTCCTGATTTGCATCCACAGGCATACGTGAGGTAGCCAGCACGTCTGCCCACTGGCTGGTGTGAAGATGCAATCAGAAGCTTTACTTCGCTGGATATGGGTAGTGATGGTGGAGGAGGGTGCTTGTCTAATCATGCATCGGTGCATGCAAGGCTTTGGACATATGATGAGTGTTTTTCCCGGAAATTGCAATATTTCACGCAGTCAATCAATCTGATGAGATATTTCCCACCAAATACGTGAGCAATCAAACAAAAGTGCCTCAATATTTCCAGGAAACCGATGGGTTGTGGGATCTATGCAGTAAGGATTTTGACCGAACAGCACCAGTATCCACCAGGTGATGACTTAAAAGTGGAGGTACCTCAATTGAGTTATTTCCCACCAGGGAGGAACCTCATCTTCCACAAAGTGATTAAATAAAGCATATGAGCAATATATCATTAACACTGATTTGAACTTTGTGTTATGAAATCCTTCCTCCACAACACACCCTAAGACTTTTCCCTGCCTATTTCCAGGGGTATGAGGGGTAGGGTGGAGGAAGGGCTGTAGGTGAAGGGAGGGCTCAGTGGCTTCCCAGGAGGGGAAAAGTGGCTGAGATCTGATCAAGCGAGTCTTTTCCCTGAGGAATGACGGCATCATGTGGGGAAGGTGAGAGATGGGGGATTTCTCAGAAGGGTGGCTTATCCCCGGGGGTCATAAATAAAAATCCTCATGCGGTTATAACCCACTTAGCAGAACAATAGGTTCAGGGGCAGGGGAGGGAGATTTAATTAATTAGCATATCAGTTTCATATCAAAAGTGTGCTAGGATCCGCTTTACCATACTACTCATTGGTCGATGATGTGCAACCGTTGCCATGTTCCCACAAGTTTATATTGAACCGGCGATTGACCTGCGAGAACAGGTGGTTCTGCAGTCTTCTGAAGCACAAGTGGTCCGGGAACTACTGCTAGTTGGTGTTTTATACAAAGTTCGCGCTGATTGGAGAAGCCGCGGTCCACGGCGCTTATTGCGGAACGCTCTTACCATCTAGATAATCAAAAAGCCTCCTGCATTTCGTAGCCTGCAGCCCAAACAATCTATGATACCGACAGACGACCAATGCACTGACTTGAACTTGGGTGCGGTCCTGAGGTGGTGGATTACCAGAACGCCATGGCTGCAGCTGTCTGTTTGAACTCATCAGAAGCTCCAACACGTGCAACTGGTCGGACATCTTTTCCTGTGTGGTTTGTAGATCTTGACCATATCTGGCCCTACTCGGTGTTCTCCGAAATGACGCCGCCAAGCAACATTGTGTATGTTCATCTGACACCTCCGTTGTAGTAGTAGTAGTTGTTGTTGTTATTGTGGTCTTCAGTCCTGAGATTGGTTTGATGCAGCTCTCCATGCTACTCTATCCTGTGCAAGCTTCTTCATCTCCCACTACCTACTGCAGCCTACATCCTTCTGAATCTGTTTAGTGTATTCATCTCTTGGTCTCCCTCTACGATTTTTACCCTCCACGCTGCCCTCCAGTACTAAATTGGTGATCCCATGATGCCTCAGAACATGTCCTACCAACTGATCCATTCTTCTAGTCAAGTTGTGCCACAAACTCTTCTTCTCCCCAATTTTATTCAATACCTCATCGTTAGTTATGTGACCTACCCATCTAATCTTCAGCATTCTTCTGTAGCACCACATTTCGAAAGCTTCTATTCTCTTCTTGTCTAAGCTATTTATTGTCCAGGTTTCACTTCCATACATGTCTACACTCCATACAATTACTTTCAGAAACGACTTCCTGACACTTAAATCAATACTCAATGTTAACAAATTTCTCTTCTTCAGAAACGCTTTCCTTGCCATTGCCAGTCTACATTTTATATCCTCTCTAATTCGACCATCATCAGTTATTTTGCTCCCCAAATATCAGAACTCCTTTACTTCTTTAAGTGTCTCATTTCCTAATCTAATTCCCTCAGCATCACCCGACTTAATTCGACTACATTCCATTATCCTCGTTTTGCTTTTGTTGATGTTCATCTAATACCCTCCTTTCAAGACACTGTCCATTCCGTTCAACTACTCTTCGAAGTCCTTTTCTGTCTCTGACAGAATTACAATGTCATCGGCAAACCCCAAAGTTTTTATTTCTTCTCCATGGATTTTAATACCTACTCTGAATTTTTCTTTTGTTTCCTTCACTGCTTGCTCAATATACAGATTGAATAGCATCGGGGAGAGGCTACAACTCTGTCTCACTCCCTTCCCAACCACGCCTCCGATGACTGACTATTATTTGTGACCAGTATTATTTAAGAAAACTGTGTAGACCCTCGGCGCGGTGGCTGATGGCAGGCGACCGTAAATGTGAAATACCTTTAAGCTACGTTTTCCTAGATGCGGAAACTTATTGCAGCGTGCTGCGGAATACATTCGCATCTTCCGCTGCCCGACGTGGACCGCAGGACACTGCGTGAAACAAAATGGTTCAAATGGCTCTGAGCACTATGGGACTTAACATCTGTGGTCATCATTCCCCTAGAACTTAGAACTACTTAAACCTAACTAACCTAAGGACACCACACACATCCATGCCCAAGGCAGGATTCGAACCTGCGACCGTAGCGGTCACGCGGTTCCAGACTGAAGAGCCCAGAACCGCACGGCCACACCAGCCGGCACTGCGTGAAACGTAATCCTAGATGTGGCGCGCTGCGCGTAAAAATGTAAAAAATGAAAGCGATGTTTTTTTTTTATAATTTGACAACTTGACGTGACAGAGTGATATGTGAACTACCTTTTAACACCTTTTTTTTAATTCAGTGAAAATTTTGTGCTGTTGAAACAGAAATATTTAAGCGCTTAAGAAAAGTTGATTTTTCGCCCTACTCAATATTTACCATGCAATATCTCCTAAACCCTGTGTCGTACAACAACATTATTTTGTAGTTCCCGTCAGTAGTGTATGTAGATAACGTCTGGAAACTTTCTGGCCAATGAAGTAAGTAATTGTGAAGCAATAAATTAAAATCTTACTCCTGACGCGGGACTTTTATCAAGCCAATATCAGAAATGTGATAAGCAACAAACTTTTTCCCTTTACGTTTCGTGTGTGTGTGGTGGGGGGGGGGGGGGGGTTGAAAGCGAGAAAAAGTATCGGAAAGGTTTGAATTTATTTTTACAGTTTGTTGCAAGTCAGTGGGTAGGAGAGAGCAGTGCGGCACGACAGTAGTAGCGGAGGCAGCAAAGGCCAGATGTGCAGAGCAGCCCTCGATCTAAAAAGCTATTAATTTTGGCACTTCGAAAGCACATGGAAGTTAGGGAAGAGGAGGAGGACTATGTTATTAGGAAGAGCACTCAGGAAGCGCAAACTATTCGTTCTTACATCTTGAAGAAGAAGGTTTATATTGTAT
Organism: Schistocerca americana; assembly: GCF_021461395.2. Lineage (NCBI taxonomy): Eukaryota > Metazoa > Arthropoda > Insecta > Orthoptera > Acrididae > Schistocerca > Schistocerca americana. Next base: position 125,099,924 of record NC_060121.1, read on the forward strand.
TTCAGTAAAACAAAGATTTGCTCGACGATATGGAATGCCTGTATTCACTGCCTTATACTGCAAACGTAACAGTAATTAATGAACTGCCCAAGAACTATGTGATACCCTTGGTAGGTGTCGGCGGTTATACCAAAACTGAAGGATTCAGTATAAGGAGTGGATTCACTGATTATTACAACGGGTCGAATTTTAATCGTCGTTCATAATACTGCTCACAATAACAACAACATTCAACTCATTATAAGTATGGTTAATGGCTCAGTGCAAATATATGTACAAATGTGTTACATTGAAGTGACCGGAAATAGTAAAAAGCGTTTATTCTTACTTGTTTCATTCATTATTTCTTCCGATTTTTGCCCAAATTAACTCATTTCTCATTTGGTTTTTCAACTCGGTGCCAACCATATTCCACAAAATGCGCGGTTCGGAAACCAACACAATAAGCTGCTCATCCTCTGAGGTTTAGGAGCGGTCAGCCGACATTTCTGGTGCACGTATCAATAATTAGATAGGAAGACCTAGCTTCAGGTTCTACTGCCAGTGTGCACGATACAAATACTGCTCTGCCGTCATCTAATAGTCCGCAGCTGCCCAATTCGACTTCTCTGTACTCCTCCAACTAAGCAAATAGTTGCGATCTGCGGGACAGGTAGAGTCCGCAGCGGCTCTGCATTGTTTGCACCATAGGAAAACGGTCTGGCATCTTTGCAGTGCGTGAGTGGGGAGCAAGCGCTCACACGCGTTTTACGCAGTACCTTGCGGGAAAATCCCGCAGCTAGGGAAACGTAACTTAATTGACTTCTCATTTGATAGGAAGGTAAATAAACAAATCCGCGGCACAGCCGTGGGCACCCGCATGAACCTTCCTATGCCAACCACTTTATGAACCATCTAGAGGAAACCTTTCTAGCCTCCCAAAACACCAAACCCCTAGTCTCATTCAGGTTCGTTCATGATATCCTCTTGATCTGGACTCACGGCCAAAACACCCTTTGTTCCTTCACAGCCTCAACACCTTCTCTCCCATTGGCTTCACGTGGTCCTCCGCCAACCCAGCGTGCCACCTTCCTAAATGTTGAGCTCCTCCTCTCAGACGGCTCGATCTGCACCTTTGTCCACATTAAACCCCTCAATCTCCAACAGTACCTGCATTTTGACAGCTGTCATCCCTTTCACACCAAAAAATCCCCCCCCCCCCCCCCATATAGCCTGACTACCCAAGGAAGTCGTATCTGCAGTGACAAAAACTCCCTTGCTCAGTATGCTGAGGGTCTCACCAAGGCCTTCACAGACAGGCACTATCACCCAGACCTGGTCCGCAAACAGATCCTCCGTGCCATTTCCTCCCACCACTCCCAAGAACCAGCTACAAAGGAGTGTCCCCTTCAACACCCAGTATCACAGCGGACTCAATAACTGAACCACATCCTTCGCCAGCGCTTTGATTGCCTATCATTGTGCCCTGAAATGAGAGACCTCTACCCAATATACTTCCCAAACTTGGTCAATATACCTGAAAAGGTACAAACCCTTCGATGAATCAACAGGAAACTTATATGATACTTACAGGATATTTACATCTACATCTACATGATTACTCTGCAATTCACATTTAAGTGCTTGGCAGAGGGTTCATCGAACCACAATCGTACTATCTCCCTACCATTCCACTCCCGAACGGCGCGCGGGAAAAACGAACACCTAAACCTATCTGTTCGAGCTCTGATTTCTCTTATTTTATTTTGATGATGGTTCCTACCTGTGTAGGTTGGGCTCAACAAAATATTTTCGCATTCGGAAGAGAAAGTTGGTGAATGAAATTTCGTAAATAGATCTCGCTGCGACGAAAAGCGTCTTTGCTTTAATGACTTCCATCCCAACTCGCGTATCATATCTGCCACACTCTCTCCCCTATTACGTGATAATACAAAACGAGCTGCCCTTTTTTGCACCCTTTCGATGTCCTCCGTCAATCCCGCCTGGTAAGGATCCCACACCGCGCAGCAATATTCTAACAGAGGATGAACGAGTGTAGTGTAAGCTGTCCCTTTAGTGGACTTGTTGCATCTTCTAAGTGTCCTGCCAATGAAATGCAACCTTTGGCTCGCCTTCCCCACAATATTATCTATGTGGTCTTTCCAACTGAAGTTGTTCGTAATTTTTACACCCAGGTACTTAGTTGAATTGACAGCCTTGAGAATTATACTATTTATCGAGTAATCGAATTCCAACGGATTTCTTTTGGAACTCATGTGGATCATCTCACACTTTTCGTTATTTAGCGTCAACTGCCACCTGCCACACCATACAGCAATCTTTTCTAAATCGCTTTGCAACTGATACTGGTCTTCGGATGACCTTACTAGACGGTAAATTACAGCCTCATCTGCGAACATGATTTGACAGTTATGCAGTACTGGTCTTGTATGGTGACTCATTTATTGATGATGTTCCTTAATACTGTGAAGAAATACATGTGAGAAATGATGAACACGAATGGTGGGAAGCGAACAACGAAGTAATAAAGTCGCGGGAACTTAATGAGACATGGGAGCTGATAGAGTGCTAACCAAGAATAAGCCAATTGACAGCAAAGAGGTCTTCAAAGCTAAACCTAATGAAGTTGGTGAAACATATAAGCTCAAGATATAAGGCAAGCCTTGTAATAAAAGGCTATGTTCAGAGGAAGGGTTGTAATTACGATGAAATGTACGTTCCTACTGCATGTTTGGCTACATTGGGAATGCTGGTGTCATTCTCATTGAAGAAAATCTATACACACGCCAAATGGATGTCAAAAATGCTTTTCTGCATGCAGAACTACTTGAAAATGCCTACATAAACATCCGTCGAGGTGTCACAGGTCAAAGGAATCAAATTTTTAGATTAAAAAACGGATTGAAACAAGCTCCTGGTACATGGAGTGCAACATTTGATTAGTTTTGTCTAAAGTACTGGACTTAGACAGTCAAACGTTGACAGATGTTTGTATATGTTCAGTTTGGAAGACAGTGCAATGTGTCCTTTGTTACATGACTATGACATTACAAATGATACGAGTAATCCTGATGAGACCAACAAGAATTAAAGGGCTTTGGAAAATCGATTTTTCTTGCGAGATATGGCAGAACTTAAATCATTTCTTGGCGGGATTCGAACCTGCGACCGTAGCGAAAGGTAATAGAAGTCGGTACTGCAAGAAAGTGGTTTACTGGTGCAGAAACAAGGTGATAAACGATTACATAACTTTGTACGTAGGTGCGATGCTGGAGCGAAGTGTCCTCGCTGACTGCACCTGATCAAGTGGGCCGAAGCAGTCGCGGAGCTCGTAGACCTCGACAGCACCGGCTAGAGGGCGCTGTCTTCTGTGTCTCTCGTAGTGCCAACTTGAGAAACTATTGCGTGGCATCGTTGCTATCGATACCACACAAGTGATCAGAAATAAATTACAAAATACTTCGTCCTACAGTTATGAAGATATGGACAAAACCGAAACCGAGGCAGTGATTGATTCGATGGTTCTATGTTCCATTCTCAAGCCTGGACGTGAAAACTTGGTATCACTTTTCGCAAATGACTGTAAATGACGTCCTATATTTCGTGCAACCATGTCTCTAAAACGATGTGAAGTTTCACTGGTGGCTCTCAGATTTGATGATGCATCTACTCGCCAACAAGGGAAAAGAGATGATCCTGCAGCAGCTGTGTCCAATATTTTCAACATCGTTATTTCTAATTGTCAGGTGGTATATTCGATTGGGGCTCATGCATGTGCTGATGAGAGTCTAATCCCATTTAGAGGCAGATGCCGATTCAAAATATTCATGCCCAAGAAACCTACTAAATATGGCACAAAATCCATGCGCCTCACAGATGCACATTCTTCATTTCTGTATAATGCTTACTTTTATGTGGGGAAAGATAGTGATAGAGCAACACTATCTGAGGAAGAGAAAAAGTTCCAAAAGCCATCACAGTCTGTGATTCCTCTTTGTAGAAGTATGTACAGAACAAACAGGAATATCACAGGAGACAATCGGTTTCCCTCCATTGAAATGTGTAAGGAACTGCTGAAAAACAGGTTGACATACGTTGGAACTCTAAAATCCAACAAATGAGAATTCCAGAAGAGCTTCTTCCCAACCCAAAGAAAGAAGTGGGCTCCAGTATTTATGGTTTTACTAAGGATCTTGCACTATTGCCTCTTATTCCAAAAAAATCTAAGGCAGTTTTAGCGCTTTCTTCAATGCACCACACTGCGTATACTGATGAAAGTAGCAACAAACCAGAAATTATTGGTTTCTATGTTGTTGTGGTTTTCAGTCCTGAGACTGGTTTGATACAGCTCTCCATGCTACCCTATCCTGTGCAAGCTTCTTCATCTCCCAATACTTACTGCAACCTACATCCTTCTGAATCTGCTTAGTGTATTCATCTTTTGGTATCCCTCTACGATTTTTACCCTCCACGCTGCCCTCCAATGCTAAATTTGTGATCCCTTGATGCCTGCACTTGATAATGGAAACACGACAAGAAAAATCAAGGCACATTCAAAGGATTTGTCAACCAGTGAAAAGCATTTAACAACATAAAATCGTGCTAGATGTTCGAAATCTTCAGGAGAACAGGTGTAAGCTATAGGGAAGACAGATATTACACTCCTGGAAATTGAAATAAGAACACCGTGAATTCATTGTCCCAGGAAGGGGAAACTTTATTGACACATTCCTGGGGTCAGATACATCACATGATCACACTGACAGAACCACAGGCACATAGACACAGGCAACAGAGCATGCACAATGTCGGCACTAGTACAGTGTATATCCACCTTTCGCAGCAATGCAGGCTGCTATTCTCCCATGGAGACGATCGTAGAGATGCTGGATGTAGTCCTGTGGAACGGCTTGCCATGCCATTTCCACCTGGCGCCTCAGTTGGACCAGCGTTCGTGCTGGACGTGCAGACAGCGTGAGACGACGCTTCATCCAGTCCCAAACATGCTCAATGGGGGACAGATCCGGAGATCTTGCTGGCCAGGGTAGTTGACTTACACCTTCTAGAGCACGTTGGGTGGCACGGGATACATGCGGACGTGCATTGTCCTGTTGGAACAGCAAGTTCCCTTGCCGGTCTAGGAATGGTAGAACGATGGGTTCGATGACAGTTTGGATGTACAGTGCACTATTCAGTGTCCCCTCGACGATCACCAGTGGTGTACGGCCAGTGTAGGAGATCGCTCCCCACACCATGATGCCGGGTGTTGGCCCTGTGTGCCTCGGTCGTATGCAGTCCTGATTGTGGCGCTCGCCTGCACGGCGCCAAACACGCATACGACCATCATTGGCACCAAGGCAGAAGCGACTCTCATCGCTGAAGACGACACGTCTCCATTCGTCCCTCCATTCACGCCTGTCGCGACGCCACTGGAGGCGGGCTGCACGATGTTGGGGCGTGAGCGGAAGACGGCCTAACGGTGTGCGGGACCGTAGCCCAGCTTCATGGAGACGGTTGCGAATGGTCCTCGCCGATACCCCAGGAGCAACAGTGTCCCTAATTTGCTGGGAAGTGGCGGTGCGGTCCCCTACGGCACTGCGTAGGATCCTACGGTCTTGGCGTGCATCCGTGCGTCGCTGCGGTCCGGTCCCAGGTCGACGGGCACGTGCACTTTCCGCCGACCACTGGCGACAACATCGATGTACTGTGGAGACCTCACGCCCCACGTGTTGAGCAATTCGGCGGTACGTCCACCCGGCCTCCCGCATGCCCGCTATACGCCCTCGCTCAAAGTCCGTCAACTGCACATACGGTTCACGTCCACGCTGTCGCGGCATGCTACCAGTGTTGAAGACTGCGATGGAGCTCCGTATGCCACGGCAAACTGGCTGACACTGACGGCGGCGGTGCACAAATGCTGCGCAGCTAGCGCCATTCGACGGCCAACACCGCGGTTCCTGGTGTGTCCGCTGTGCCGTGCGTGTGATCATTGCTTGTACAGCCCTCTCGCAGTGTCCGGAGCAAGTATGGTGGGTCTGACACACCGGTGTCAATGTGTTCTTTTTTCCATTTCCAGCAGTGTATTTACTGTACGCAGGACTCAAGAGGGAATGATAAGAATGTAAGACCAAGAACGAAGTGATCAGATTAAAAATGCTATGATGCAGTCTTTCACGCAAGCTGTTCAGTCTACAGGCCTCCATCGAAGAAGCAAAGACGGAAATAAATGAAAGTTTCAGGAGTGGGACTGAAATTCAGGATGAAAGGCAACCAGTGATAAATTTCGGTGATTACATTGTAATAATCCGTGAAAGTGAGGAAAGAGCTGAGTATCTGTCAAATGCAGAGAACAGTCTATTGTTGATTGGACTGATAAAATTGAAGGCAGACGAAAGTAATGAGGAGCACCAGAAATTAAGTTATCGGTAAACTTAACGTCGGTGTTGGGGGGCCATGAAGCGGACGAAATAAAGACATTCTGATACCTTGAAAGCAAAGTAACACATGACCAAAGAAGCGAGGAGGAAATAAAAGACAGACTAAATACAGGTAAAGAGGACATTCCTAGCCAAAAGAAGTCTAGTATGAAACACTGATGTAATTTAAGGAAGACATTTCCGAGAATGTACGTTTTTCAGCACAAAGTTCTGTGGAAGTGAACAATGGACCATGGGATAAACAAGATAATTGAAGTATTGGAGATGTGGGGCTGCAGAAAGATGTTGAAAATTAGACTAATAAGATAAGAAATGTGGAGTTTCTTCATAGAATTGGCGAAAAGAGGAACATCTGGAAGACACTAGCAAGGAGAAGGGACAGTATGACAGGTCATGTGTTAAGGAATAACTTCCTTGCCACTTGAGGGAGCTGTATAGAGTAAGAGAATAAGAATGCTCTGCTCCAGTGCAGAGGCTTGCAAGCCTTTGTTTCATCTTTGTACCTCTCTTAATTCACAGTTAGCAGTATGTGATACACTGCAGTGCAGTGGAGTGGAGCTGCGACTTACAGTTAAAATCTTGTACTTCAGAAGAAAGTGGGAGAAACAACATACTACTAGGAAACATAAAGAAAGCCAAAATCATCATGAGGTAGCAGACCAATTGCGAAAGTCTGAAATAACAGTTAGGTCATATAGGCCATAGTAAACAACGAATAGCACAAAACGGTGGCGACATATACTGCAACAGGATGCTGCTGTCGCCCCCCCCCCCCCCCCCCAGGAACCTTCACAGAAAAGGGCTTCTCCTCTATTGATGTGGACTTTACATATGGTATAATGCCTCCTAGTTCTTGGTAAGTAAAGATGGCCTCTCTTGTTGAGGTATCTTCAAGGTTCCCTTTTCATATTCATTTCTTCCCTCACTGGCAGCAGACGCCGTCAGAATGTGACAATCAATGGCAGACCAATCCTTCACTGCTCTGTGCGCAAGTGCATGGAACGTTGCTTGAGGTACACCAAACGGATTGGATACTCCAAAAGCCATCCTCATCACTGCAAGAAACAATCTAATGCACTTTCTCCATCAGCTTGTCGAACTCACCAAAAAAGTGCCTCAGATGATTTCTTGTGGAAGTGAGGGTGGCTTTTGGAGTAACCAAGCTGGTGTCCCATAGGCGGCACCTCAGGCAATGTTCTGGGTGCTTGTGCTCAGAGCAGCAAAGGACTGGTCTGCCATCGACTGTCACACACTGACGGCATCTGCTGCCAGTTAGGGAAGGAATGGATGTGAAAAGAGAACCTTGAAGACTCCTCAACAAGAGTGGCCATCTTTACTCACCAAGAACTGGGAGGCATGGTGCTGTATGTGAACTCCACATCAGTAGGGGATGAAGCCTCCCTGTGTCAAGAGTCGTGGCAGAGAGTGTCCTGCTGCAATACAAGTCGCCACTGTTTTATGCCATTTGTTGTTTACTATGGGCTGTATGACCTAACTGCTATTTCAGACTTTCACAACCCAGTAGCTGGCTACACACAAGTGGGTTTTAGCGACAGGCCATGGTATTTCTGACGGACTTTGGAAAACCTACGGGTCCTGCCTGTGTGTTAATGGATACACGACTTCAGGCCATTTCCTGCAGTACTCAGAACTGGCAATCCTGACTCTCAGGCTGAGAAAACATGCGTGAATTTCTGTGAGACGACATGTTAAGAAAACCTGTGTTTTCCCGTGGTTTTCAAGTGGTAGCGAATTTTTGTCACTTCAAGTATGGTGATGGTGTGTACTAATGGCCACATCAATAAATTTATAAAATTGTTCCAGTCCTAATTGTGAATTTTAAATTGTCGTAATTCCGCCTGGTAGTAAAATATCTGAGCATTTTTACTGGTGAAATCACTTTCACTTGTTCTAAAAATAACATTACAGCAAAATTTATTGTACCAGATACTTTATATCAACTGTAAGTGTTAACAAAAATGAAATGTACGTACCTACAAATGGATCGAAATTATGCTGATTTATTCTTAGGTAAATCTTGTATTTGTCAAGTTCACCATCTCGGGCCAATATGGTTGGAATACTGCCTTGTGACAGTCTATTTTTTACACTCATTTTGTGACACTTTTCTGTTGAGAGGAATAAGTGCACAGCAAGAAACCACCACCAACTGTGTCAATTTTCTACCAACTTCCTCTTGGCGATTTACATAAACGAGCTACAAAATCCTAAAGTGTACTGCAATAAAATAGTCTAAAAAGGCATGCTATTCAACATTTCGCGCAGTGTCTTTCCTACATGTACATACCACCATAATTATGACCATTAACGAGATAGTGGACATGTCGTCATGAATCTGACGTATAAAGGTATAAGTAACGCAAAAATGAATTTTTTTTAGCGAATAGTTTCTCTAAAATCGTTTCAGAAAGACTGTAGGGCGTCTACCTCTATTGTGTGTTTGCAGCGCATAGCTTACCAAACAAAAACAGGCAAACAATGTCGGCCTCTCCTTTCAAACAAACGAATGAGTGAAATCGCCAAGCGGTTTGGACGGAAATTGGTCACTGCGCATTGGCACAGACTGTAGCAGCTGGCATGTTGTAGCGCAGCCGAATAAATAGAATACTATAGTGGAGCAACAACCTGATGACAGTGAAGCCCAATTACCGCGGTATAGGATTGTGGCACATAATGTGTCCAACAACTATGAAACGGTATGTAATTGTTAACGTTTAGTAATCATAGCTAGAAGCTTAATTATGACGGACGAATACGTGAGATACATTGTCTTTCAGCAACGATTGTAACGCATTCAGAACAGGAAGACAGTGTCTGGAAAATTCAGTTTAGGATCAGTCTGTGTGGTTTAATACACCTTTCACTATACAAAAGAGACAGCCAATACACAAAAATTCCAAAATCAGTTTGACATATATGTAAGCAATGAGTTTCAGAGCGCAGAGTTAGTAACAGAAAAGATCTAAAAAAATTGTTTTTGTAGAAATTGTATGTCGCATATGGTTAAGTTTGTATTTGAAGTGAAATAAACTGTCTCACAAAGATCAAACACGGAAACTTTGACGACGGATTATGTACATTATGACCTAACCCACCCTGCCAATCAATCAAATATAGAAACAAGTTATTGTATAGTCGTAATTTCATGTCACTAATACTTAAGATACTGGCTGGTTAAACTAGCTATCGGTTAAATTAGTTTACTGTCTGCACATTATATGGATCCAAACTTACTTAATGGCTACCCAAGAGGGTTTCATAAACTAGGTTGTACTTTTTACTATGTACACAAAGGGCTCCGATTATAATTTGGGTAGTACCGTAATTTAAAACAAGTAACTATCTGTTCACATGAAACTATAGGTCTTTCTGGCTGTAATCTGAATCAAGGTGTGTATGTGGACAAGGAAACAAAAATTCCCGGACTTCCCAGTTAAAAAAGCACTTTTTCTCACGTAAAAATACGCTTCTTCCAAGATGTAAAATGCACATAAGCTACAGTACATTTCCCCAGAGCTGTAAAAACATCAATCCTTTGAATGTTAAGGATTTTATACACCAGCAAGAAATTTTACAGAACGTAAAAGCTTGATAATTTTTTTTCTTTTTTTTTTTTTTTTTTTTTTTTTGATAGATCTGTGATGTGCAGCAACTTTTAGGTTGCATATTTTCGTATTACATACGCTGCATGCTTTCGTATTCATATTACGAAAGTAAAAATTCGGAACAACACGTTAGTTTCCGAAGGATTGAACTCGAGATCGAAATGCAGTTTTGTAAGCCAATCATAGCTCATGGCACGTGATCTCGCCAGCCAGAGACAGCAGATATCCAGAGCAGTGGATACATGACGTCAGCCAACAGTAACATCACTGTAAAGTAGTGTGAACACACAAATAGGAAAAGTTAATGGTTTAAACTGATGTACAAAGTGTAGCTACAAGAAAAGTTAAGCTTTCACATATAATATTGACCTTTAAGATTAGTAAGCTACAACAAAAGTTATGCTTTGACATATAATATTGGTCTTTTTGTGTGCGTTACTCTTTAAGATACATCACCCAAATATGCCAGTATAATTTTAAATAATAACAGTGTCTGGTCCTCTGAGTTCGAAATTCTTCAAAGTGGCTAGTCCTCAATGCGTTAAGTTTTAAATGAGAGTCAAACGCTCTGTGATTTATGAAATTCAATGCATTTTCGCACACGTAACACAATTCATCTTGCGTAAAAGGAAATTTACTTTGAAGCTAGCGCTTTTCAAAGCGCCGTTCGCAACATTTCCAGGCTACTTGTTAGAAATAGCTTCGTTTCAGCAGTTGCCAGAGAGATCAGATAACAGACGTTAGTGCGCATGGACAGCAACGATGACGTAGGAATCACGCATGTTGGTATGTATATGGTAATAAGAGGTCTTAAATGACTCATAAAATAGGATACTCCAAGATCATCGGAATTTCGTAAACCATACTAAAATGCATAATTCGGTTTACAACGCACATTCATATGTCCAGATTCAGAATGAAGTAGGCCCCAACCTGATATTAAGCTTTTCTGTACTGTTTTCAGGATGCAAATTTTTTTGAAGTACAGTAGAACCCCTCTAATCCGACATTGGTATGGTCCGTCACTACGGTTAGTCCGACCATGCTCAGGCTTGCGAGCCTGTGCCGACTTGTCACTTACTGGACACCTGTCGGGCCATTGTTGCGGTGTCTATCGCTGTGCATATTGTTATACTGTACGTTATTGTGCAGTTTTATCCTTTTTTGGGATTAAAAAACGTCGTTGTTTGCTTTATTCCGTGTTCTCTACAGTACTTATTACTGCAGATTCATTGTGTGTACAGTTGTCTGTTTTTCAACATGTCTGGATTCAAACTTAAACATGTAACTCTTCCACTAAATGAAAAATTAGCAGTGCTACAAAGACTGGACGAAGGAGAATCGCTCCAAAAAAATTGCAAAGGAACTGAATGTAGCTGTTACTACAATTAAGGATTGGAGGAAGAATCGGAAAGACATTGAATCCTATACAGTTACGATTGATGGTGAAAACACTCTGAAGAATCGCAAAACATTAAAAAAGCCTAAACTTGAACTGCTTGATAACGCATTGTGGATGTGGTTTTGTCAAGAAAGAAAGGAACTCCAATATCCAGGCCAATTCACAAAGAAAAAGCGATAGTTTTGCACAAGAAACTGGAAGCCGAAAGTAAATTTGCTGCCAGCGAAGGCTGGATTGATCGTTGGAAAACTCGTCATGGTGTCCGATTTGTTTCTATTTCCTGTGAAAAACTATCTGCCGATGCCGCAGCTGCTAAGGAGTTTTCTGTTGTTTCAAGAAATTGTAGAAGAAAATGAACTGTTACCCTGCCAAGTGTATAACATCGACGCGACAGGGCTGAACTTTAAAATGTTGCCAACAAAAACGCTCGCAGCTTCAAATGAATCCGTGGTGGGGACGAAACTTATAAAAGATAGAATAACAGTCATTCATTGTAGCAACGCAGATGGTACCCACAAGCTCCCCTTGTTCGTCAGTGGCAAATCTAAGCAGCCAAGGGCATTCAAAAATATAAACTTACCTTCCTTGACGGTTTATTACCGCAATCAAAAATCTACTTTGATGGTCTGCAACCTTTTTAAATCCTGGTTTTTCGAAGAGTTTGTGCCATCGATCGAAAAAGACTTGAAGTAAGAAAATCTGCCTGTACGTGCTCTACTGCTGTTGGATAGCGCACCATCACATCCATCCGAGGAAGATTTGGTGAAAGGGGACATAAAAGCTCTCTTTCTGCCTCCTAATGTGACCTCACTCATCCAACCAATGGATCAGGGCGTTATCGAATGGTTAAAAAGGCGTTATCGCAGAAAGTATATCAGCTCAATCCTGGAAAAATCTGAGGGAGGTCATAACTTATTTGAGGCAATGACATCCCTGAACATCAAGGATGCTATTTACACAGTCGCTGCAGCATGGGATGAACTGAAACCTGACACACTGCGGAAATCGTGGCGTAAGCTTTGGCCACAAGTTATGACTGAAAATGAGCATACCGAAGATGAGCAAAACAACGACGCACTGGAAATCGTTAAAGATCTACAAACTCTGGAGCCGAACGCCCCTGCCAATGAAGTTGAAAGAGTGGATCAAAGAATGTGACAAAGACTGTGACACTTTTGAAGGGCTCAGTGACGACCAGATTGTTGCCGCTGTTAGCCAGGAAACTGTGAATGGGGACTCTGAGGGCGAAGACGAACCCCCCTATCCGGATTTCACACAACGACGAAAAAAAAAAAAAAAAAAAAAAAAAAAAACGCTTTTGACATCGCCCTTCAATACATCGAGCAAAATCCAATGGACGTTTTGTGGATAAAAAATGGAGGGACACTGCAGCTAAATCTAGAATAACATCTGCTAAACAAAAATTTATCACTGACTTTTTTCCAAGTAATTTGTTTTCGTTTATACTGTAAAAACAATGCATACAGTATAATCATTTCTTAGTTTATACACACAGTAGTTTATTTCTTTGTAAAAAATTTCTTTTTATATACAGTGCTATACACATTTTTAGTTTACAGTATATATATGGTTTATACGTTATTAAGTACAGCACAGTACTGTAATTTGTCGTTTTTCCTGTTAAAACCAATACATATTATAGTGTGTGTAGATTTTTTAGTTAATATATTGTTTAACACTGTGTGAAAAACATCTTTTTATATTACTGTAGATGTCTTTTGGTTATTAAATCGTTTATTTTTTTGTACTAAATGTATTTTTATATTTTTTGCAATAAATATTAGATTTTTCGGATAATCCGACCTTTTTTCCGTCTCTCTTCTCAGTGTTGTCAGTATGTGGCAGCAGGTTAGAGGCCTCCTGCAGCCTCTGATGGCGTGGAGGGTAAAAATCGTAGAGGGAGACCAAGAGATGAATACACTAAACAGATTCAGAAGGATGTAGGTTGCAGTATGTACTGGGAGATGAAGAAGCTTGCACAGGATAGAGTAGCATGGAGAGCTGCATCAAACCAGTCTCAGGACTGAAAACAACAACAATTTTTTGGTGGTACCTGGAAATGAATCCTTAAGCTTCAAAACTCGTCATGGAATAAATTTAAAAAAATACTGGCCACTGAAACAATTTTTATTCTATAAATGTGTTCTTTGGCTGTAGATGTTCACTTGAACAAATATTTTGTAACAGAGGTCAGCATATGCACTACAGCTCTGTTACCTGCATAGTTCTCCGACATTGGTTTCATGATTCTTCCAGCTAGGCAGATACTGTACTGTTCGAAATGGTTGTTCATTTCAAATCTGGAGACTACATTCCACTCTAGATATACAGGGCTATTACAAATAATTGAAGCGATTTCATAAATTCACTGTAGCTCCATTCATTGTCATATGGTCACGACACACTACAGATACATAGAAAAACTCATAAAGTTTTGTTCGGCTGAAGCCGCACTTCAGGTTTCTGCCGCCAGAGCGCTTGAGTGCGCAGTGAGACAAAATGGCGACAGGAGCCGAGAAAGCGTGTGTCGTGCTTGAAATGCACTCACATCAGTCAGTCATAACAGTGCAACGACACTTCAGGACGAAGTTCAACAAAGATCCACCAACTGCTAACTCCATTCGGCGATGGTGTGCGCAGTTTAAAGCTTCTGGATGCCTCTGTAAGGGGAAATCAACGGGTCGGCCTGCAGTGAGCGAAGAAACAGTTGAACGCGTGCGGGCAAGTTTCACGCATAGCCCGCGGAAGTCGACGAATAAAGCAAGCAGGGAGCTAAACGTACCACAGCCGACGGTTTGGAAAATCATGCAGAAAAGGCTAAAGCAGAAGCCTTACCGTTTACAATTGCTACAAGCCCTGACACCCGATGACAAAGTCAAACGCTTTGAATTTTTGGTGCGGTTGCAACAGTTCATGGAGGAGGATGCGTTCAGTGCGAAACTTGTTTTCAGTGATGAAGCAACATTTTTTCTTAATGGTGAAGCGAACAGACACAATGTGCGAATCTGGGCGGTAGAGAATCCTCACGCATTCGTGCAGCAAATTCGCAATTCACCAAAAGTTAACTTCTTTTGTGCAATCTCACGGTTTAAAGTTTGCGGCCCCTTTTTCTTCTGCGAAAAAAACGTTACAGGACACGTGTATCAGGAGATGCTGGAAAATTGGCTCATGCCACAACTGGAGACCGACAGCGCCGACTTCATCTTTCAACAGGATGGTGCTCCACCGCACTTCCATCATGATGTTCGGCATTTCTTAAACAGGAGATTGGAAAACCGATGGATCGGTCGTGGTGGAGATCGTGATCAGCAATTCATGTCATGGCCTCCACGCTCTCCCGACTTAACCCCATGCGATTTCTTTCTGTGGGGTTATGTGAAAGATTCAGTGTTTAAACCTCCTCTACCAAGAAACGTGCCAGAACTGCGAGCTCGCATCAACGATGCTTTCGAACTCATTGATGGGGACATGCTGCGCCGAGTGTGGGAGGAACTTGATTATCGGCTTGATGTCTGCCGAATCACTAAAGGGGCACATATCGAACATTTGTGAATGCCTAAAAAAACTTTTTGAGTTTTTGTATGTGTGTGCAAAGCATTGTGAAAATATCTCAAATAATAAAGTTATTGTAGAGCTGTGAAATCGCTTCAATCATTTGTAATAACCCTGTATTTAATGGGACACAAGCCCTAGGTGGGCGAAGATGGTAATCAGCTGTGTGTTTCATAATAACCGTACCAGCATTCTCCTTAACCTTTTCAGTCAGGCTATAATAAACTAGGAAGGCTGGAAGGCAATTCGAACTCCATTCCTTCCAAGTGGAAATCCACTGCCTTAAATCACTCTGGCACAGTTCTGTAAAAAAGCAAGATCAATCTACCGTATTTGTTCTTATATCAACCAAGACTTTTCCTTATCTGACAATAATGACAACAATAACAACATACAGAGGCAACAAGTCATGGGATAACTTCCAGCATCATGTTGGACCTCCTTTTGCCTGGCGTAGAGCATCAACTCAACAAGTTGTTGAAATACTAAACCATGGTTCCTCTATAGCCATCCATAATTGCGGAAAGCGTTGCCACTCTGATTTTTTGCATGAACTGACCTTTCCATTACACCCCATGAATGTATAAAAGGATTTATATTGTGTGATCTGGGTGGCCACATCATTCACTCTTATCCAGAATGTTTTTCAAACCAATCAAGAACAATTGTTGCACAGTGACATGGCACATCATTGGGACCACGAATGGCTACAAATGGCCTCCAAGTAGCAGAACATAACCAATCTCCAGTCAATGATCTGCTCAGTTGGAGCAGAGGTTTCAGTGCATTCCATGTTAACAGCCCACACCACTAGCTTGCTCAGTGCTTCGTTGAGAACTTGCATCCACAGCTTCATGAGGGTCTGCACCACACTCACATCACCTCTTACCAACTACAATCAGGATACATATTACCAAGCACCAGTTTTCCAGCTAACAGTCCAACCGATAGGGTCAATAGCTCATAAGACTCACTACAGGTGATGTCCTGCTGTCAGCAAAGGTGTTTGATTTGGTCATCTGCTGCCATAGCCTTTTAACACATTTGGCAGCATTGTCCTAACCAATATGTTTGTCTTACAACTCACATTGATTTCTGTGGTTAATTCACACAGTGCTGCTATTGTTAGCATTGACAATTCTATACAAACACTGCTGCTCTCGGTCATTAAGTGGAGACTGTTAGCCACTGCATTCTCCATGGTGAGATGCTGCCTGAAATTTGGTATACTCAGCACACTGTTGATCTCTCAATATCGCAAAATGTAGTGTTCCATGTGTGTAGTTCCAGCTACCATTCTGCATTCAAAGTCTTAATTCGCATTGCACGGCCAGCCATATTTGACACCTTTTCACATCAAATCACCTGAGTACAAATGACAGCTCTTCTAATGCACTATCATTTTATACCTTGTGTACTTGATACTACCACCATCTGTATAAGTGCATTTCACTACACCACGACTTGGCATCTCAATTTATGTGGAGCCTGTAGCTTATACTGGTCCCCTACTTTCATACCAAAATAATGTCAATAGGCAGTCTTCACAACAGTTGTAAGATTCAGTTTCTGTTATGAACATGTTACTTCAACACAAATATAACTAGAGTTATACACTGAATTTACATATTTTCGTGGCATTTTAATAAAGTCCACACCTAAAAAAAATAGGCTGCAGATCCCATGTGTGGACATACAAAAGTATTTGAGAGAGCATTATGGAAATGACAACTGGTGGGAAAGCCTCTGATGCTTTCATGAGAGACTCCACTGCTAGGAACAATAAGGCATTTCTACTACTGATTGATTGATTGCTTAGCATCTAAGCAGAATAGCAGTCAGTGGGATTGACTGCCACTGACATCTGAAATCCATCACAACCTAGGTCACCCACACATAATTGCAGCATCCACCTACTCATGCCCATTACATGGAATTATTGTCCCATGCATACTGCACTACAAGCCTGTGGTATAATTCTGTTTAATTCTCTGCACTTTTTGTCAATCTGTGATCAACTGCCAGCACTCAGTTTAACAGGTGACACAGGAGACTGGAAGTTTCCAATGAAGAATACTCTGTTCGTTTTAAAATTAACATATGTTTATGATGAGCCAAGGACCTTGCCACTGGTGGGTAGGCTTGCATGCCTCAGCAATACAAATAGCCGCACTGTAGGTTCAACCACAATGGAGGGCTATCTGTTGAGAGGCCAGAACGTGGTGTTCCTGAGGAGGGCAGCCGGCTTTTCTGTAGTTGCAGGGGCAACAGTTTGGATAATTGATTGAACTGCTCTTGTAACATCAACCACCATTGCTGTGCTGATACTGCAAATGGCTGAAAGCAGGGGGACACTACATCTGTAATTGTTCCCAAGGGCATGCGGATTTACTGTATGGTTAAATGAAGGCATCCTCTTCGGTAAAATAGTCCCCCATTTGGATCTCCGGGTGGGGACTACTGGGGAAGACTACGTTTCAGGAGAAACAAAACCAACATTCTATGGATTAGAGTGTGGTATATCAGAGCCCTTAATCAGACAGATATGTTGAAAAATTTTAAAAGGGGAGTGGATAGTTTAAAGTTAGATATAGTGAGAATTAGTGAAGTTTGCTGGCAGGAGGAAAAGGACTTCTGGTCAGTTGAATACAGGGTTATAAATACGAAATCAAATAGGGTTACGCAGGTGCAGGTTTAATAACGAATCAAAAAACAGGAACACAGAGCCCATGCCTACCACAGAAGTACAAGTTTTTATGCCAATTAGTTCTGAGAGAAAAATTGTATGATGAGATAAAATAAATTATTCAGATAGTTGAGGCAGACAATTTAATTGTCAAGGGGGGCCAGAATTCGATAGTAACAAAAGAGAAGGAAAAGTAGTAGGTGAATATGGACTGGGAGGGGGGTAAGGAATCAAAGAGGAAGCCGCCTGGTAGAATTTTGCACAGAGCATAACTTGATCATCACTAACACTTGGGTTAAGAATCATGAGAAAGGCAGTATATGCAAAACAGATCTGGAGACAGGTTTTACATTGTAAGACTTTTCTGGGACAGATATGAACTCTGACCACAATTTGTAATGAACTGTAGATAAAAACTTAAGAAACTGCAAAAAGGTAGGAATTTTACGATGGGATCTGGATAAACCAACAGAACCAGAGGTTAGAGTGTTTCAGAGGGAGCATTAGGGAATGGTTGACAAGAACAGGGGAAAGGAGTACAATAGAAGAACGGGTAGTTCTGAGAGACTAAATACTGAAGACAGCAGAGGATTGAGTATGTAATAAGACTGGTAGATCCTTGGGTAACACAAGATATATTGAATTTAACTGATGAAAGGAGAACATATTAAAATGCAGTAAATGAGGCCGACAGGAAGTGCAAAATGCCGAAGCGGGAATGGCTAGAGGACAAATGTAGAGCTGTAGAATCGTGTATCACTAGGGGGTAAGATAGATGTCACCTACAGGAAAATTAGAGAGACCTTTGGAGGAACAAGAACCACCTGTGTGAATATCAAGAGCTCAAATGGAAAACCAGTCCTAAACAAAGAAGGGAAATCAGAAAGGTGGAATGAGTACTATAGGGTCTATACAAGGGTGATGTACTTGAGGGCAATATAGTAGGAATGGAAGGGGGGGTGTAGATGAAGATGAGATGGGAGATATGATACTGCATGAAGAGTTTGACAGAGCACTTAAGAACTGAGTTGAAACAATGACCCAGGATCAGACATTCTGTTAGAATTGAGAGCAGCTACGAAGGCAAGTGTCTTGCACTTTCTGTGCAGAGAGAGGGAAGATACATTGCAATGCTGTCAATTTCCTTCCATCAAGTCAAGCACTGAGACGGCTGACTGTGCGCTAGCATAAACATCGTTCCACAGTGAACTTTAAGAACTGCATTCTTAGTAACGAGAGGCCTTTTGCGTGTACTCGCACAACCTTCCACAAAGAATTAATTAATGTTGAACTCAATCAACATTCCCAATCGTATAAAATATAGAAATAAATAATTTCTCTACATTAAGTTCTGTAAGGTTTAAGACAACAGACAAAGTAAAAGAGCTGTAACGAAAATCATAAAAAAAACAGGAAAACCACTATGTGTAACAAGGCATATATGCAAAACTTTATGCTGTTTTCAGATTTGTAAAAGCTTTCTTGAAAACTAATTTATATATAAGTAACGAATATTTTTCCTATTGTATAACAAAGCAAATGAAAGCCCAGCGATGATGCTGAAACCTCAATGGGACGTCTCCGGGTGATAGCACAAAAAGAAACAATTTGTTTTGCTTAAGGCCGATCCCTTCCAAAAGACTAATTTATTTGTATAGCAGACAGGAAAGCTTCAACCTCAAGATGATACACAAGACTATTTTGTCAGTAATCATGACATAGCTCCATTTTTTCTTTAAATACTGTCAATGTTCCATCTTTTGAATGACGATTTGTTTCGATGAAAACACGAATTTTTGCATTGCTTACATTAGGCACCCCACAGTGATCAAATACATTTAAAGCATTTTCAAGTTTTAATAATTTGTGACCATAACGATCATTTAATGTGTTACTAAAAGCTAATTTCTTTCATTGTGCAACCTGCTATAGTGTTATAGTATGTGTACTTAATTGAACTAAATATGCTTTATGAAGAAAATGTCATTATTACGAGGTCAAAGATGAAACTTGAGCTACTAACAATTTGTTATACTGCTGCAGTCAGTCACAGTCACACAAAGTCATTAGTAGCAGTAACTGGTACTTACTCAACAGCAAGAAATGCATGCCATCGTCTTCACTGTCCGATGTAGAGGGATCAGACTCGGCAAGATTTAGATGAATGGTTCCATTACCATGTCTCTGCCAATTTCCTTGTTGTTATCTTCACCTTTTAGTTTTTCAGTGTGTCTTATGCAAGCTGCCCATGCAGATGTTGAGATGCTGTCTATTGCCTTGTGTGTAAGTCTCTCAATGTCTACAATTTTGAATGTATTGTTCTTTTCCGCAATATATGCCTTCACCCGAGCCCACACCAGCTCGACTGGATTGTAAAGGCAATGGTATAGGGGTAATATAACAATATGGTGTCCATACTGCTTTGCAATTTCATCTATCTCAAACTCTGTATGTAGGCTTGTGTTGACAAGAACCAGTAATTCTGCTCTGGTATGCAATGAGTTATGAAGTATTCTGCCAGATGATAGCTATGCAAAAATGTCTGCCTTTTTGGAGTTCGTTCACTTGCATTGCGTGGATGCTTGCACTGTCCAGGACTATGACGCCTAAGCAATATGTGGCAATAACTGTTCAGTAAACCACCTTTTGAAGACACTGTACATCATTCCAGAGTGGTAATCTTCAAGATACTTAGCCTTTGATGCCTTAAAAATCTGCTTACCCTGGGGAATAAAGCCAGTATCTGCTGATCTGCACTATAATTCTGCTGCCTTTATGATCAGCAACTTTTGAACAACCATACCCATCGCTCATTTTCCAGCACAGAGCCCTTGCGTGGTTCTGATTAACAAAAGTTTCATCTAAGTAATAAATTCAAGATGTACCAGCTTATCTGATCTCTTGCATTATTCTCAAAAACACTATTCTTGCAGCTACAGTATCGCTTCGTTCCATTAATAATTTTCTACTATCATTCATTTTCCGATAACTGAACCCTACGTCTTTCAGTATCCTCAACATGGTCCATTTGCTTCTGTTAAAATTTTCAGCTTCTTTGATATGTGAAACTAGTTTTGCTGTTGGATACTCTTATTCAGCATACACGCACTGACGTCTTAGCTTCACTGGATATTCTCTGAATGGTCCTCAAACCAATACCACAGACTTCTCTGTTGTCTGCTGCTCCTGGCATTTGACAACAGCGCGACGCACTCCTTGTGCTAGCATGGATTCAGCGGAAGATTGCCTCAAAGTATTGGTACATACGGAACACTATTCCTCTTGCCTATTTGTATAGCACTTGGCATGATTGCTTACTATAATGGCATGATTCCTTACTATCACTCATGACCACTATTGAGGCCGTCAGCACTCAGCACGGAACACTGAATGAAATAAACAGTTAGCATTTCTGTACACAGCGCAACCCACACAGAACAAAGACAATGTCACTGGTGTGCGATTGGCTGAGAGTCACATGGTACACATCCACATGCTTCTGTGCATCCGACCCTGACCCACCTTCATAGCTACTCTCCAATCCAGAACTACTGATAGCCTTGGGAGGGCCAGCCAGGCCAACACTTTCTTTACAGCCAAATGAAACATCTGGTAGAAGCTGACTTCAGGGAAGATCAGTTTGAATTCTGGACAAATGTAGGAACGTGCTAGGCAGTACTGACTCTGCAACTTATCTTAGAAGATAGGTTAAGAAAAGGCAAACCTACATTTATAGCATTTGCGGACTTAAGAGAAAGCTTTTGATGATGTTGATTGGAATGCTGTCTTTCAAATTCTTAAGGCAGCAGGGATAAAATACAGGGAGCAAAATGCTATTTACAATTTGTACGGAAAGGGCACGAAAAGGAAGCAGTCGTTGAGAAGGAAGTGAGGCAGGGCCGTAGCCTATCCCCAGTGTTATTCAATCTGTACACTAAGCAAGCAGTAAAGGAAACAAACGAAAAATTTGGAGGAGGAATTAAAATCCAGGGAGGAGAAATACAAACATTAAAAAAGTTTTACATCACCCCGGTTCCCAGAACTCCTGAAGATAGATGTTGACTGTGCATATTTTATCAGAGACAGTCCCTTTGTTCAGAGATGTTATAAACCCACCCAAAGATGTAAACAACTGTGCACATGAGCAGCACCTATTAGATGGAGGGGTCCAACAGCCAATCAGTTCCAGTCATACCACCAGGAAGGAGGTACATGGCTCGTGTTGTCTGTAGTTCAACCATGCCTAGACGGTCAATACCACGGTTCGATTGCATCCACATTGTTACTTTGTGCCGGGAAGGACTCAACAAGTGTCCCGGGATGTAGGAGTGAATCAAAGCGATGTTCGGACATGGAGGACACAGATAGGAACTGTCAATGACATGCCATGCTCAGGCCACCCCAGGGCTACTACTGCAGTGGATGACTACTGCTCACAGATTATGGCTTGGAGGAACCCTGACAGCAATACTACCATGTTAAATAATGCTTTTTGTACAGCCACAGGACGTCCTGTTACGACAAACTGTGCGCAATAGGCTGCATGATGAGCAATTTCACTCACGACGTCCATGGCGAGGTCCTTTGCAACCAAGGCACCATGCAGTCCGGCACAGATGGGCCTAACAACATGCCGAATGGACCGCTCAGCATTGGCATCACATTCTCTTCACCAATGAGTGTCTCATATGCCTTCAACCAGATAATCGTCAGAGACATGTTTGGAGGCAACTCAGACTGAATACCTTAGACACTGTCCAGTGACTGCAGCAATGTGGAGGTCACCTGTTTTGGTACAGCGTTGTGTGGGGCCAACATACGATGCTGGTGTTCATGGAAGGCACCGTTAACTGCTGTACAATACATGAATGCCATCCTCTGATAGCGGAACCATATTGACAGCATATTGGCAAGGCATTTGTCTTCATGGACAATTCACACCCCCATTGTGCACATGCTGTGAATGACTTCCTTCAGGATGACATTGCTCGACTAGAGTGGCCAGCATGTTCTCCAGACATGAACCCTATCGCACATGCGTGGGATAGACTGAAAAGGGCTGTTTATGGACGACATGACCCTCCAACCACTGAGGAATTAACGCCGAATCACCGTTGAGGAGTGAGAGAATGTGGACCAACAGTGCCATGACGAACTTGTGGATAGTACACTACAACGAATACAGGCATGCATCATGCAAGAGGATGCGCTACTGGGTATTAGAGGTACCCAGTGTGTACAGCAATCTGGACCACCACCTCTAAAGGTCTTGCTGTATGACGGTACAACATGCAATGTGTGGTTTTCATGAGCAATACAAAGAGCAGAAATGATTTTTATATTGATCTCTATTTTAATTTTCTGTACAGGTTGCAGAACTCTCAGAACCGAGGTGATGCAAAAGAGCCAATGGCACATCAGAGTGACTTACAGTGTGTAAAGGATGCTGGTGAATCAGGTGTGGATCCTAAGGAGCCCAGTAACACAGATTTTGTTTATTGATGGTCCCACTTAAAGGAAAATGAGCTGCATCGCTCATCAATAAAATCACATCATCCAAAATCACTTGGGTCTGTGTACAACTAAATCAATTTATTCGGATGGAATTTAATGTGCGTACCAAAATTCGTCAAACCGATTCACAACAGACTGCTACCTCACTAGTGTGACATCTCGCCGGCCATCCTGGGCTTCTGATTATTGCTTCCCCTGTCCTTGCACCATTTTTGGTGTTACACTGCATCTGAAGTCTGTACACTTCTGTTCCAAACTGATCTGAAGTGTTCAGCCCATCATCAGAACTGACATGACTCTGAACAACTCTGTGTCTAAGAGATTGAATCTTACACATAGCATTCACTATGTAACTAACACTCACTACCACTAACAAAACCACCAGACCAACAAACAAGGTTGCAAGTCCAACTATTCAAGTGTAACTGGAAAGGCAGCTGGTGAGGAGAAGTACTACCTACCCCTATTACAATATCTCTTAGCACAGCACTTTCACTCTCAGTACTAGGCAATTCAAAACTATCCATCTGCCGTGTCACCCAGAAAGCTTTATTTTCACCAAAATTTAAATTTTCACACAATACAAGTTGGTTCTGATGCAACATTGCACTTCTGGCTATGAAACTGCTAGAATTTCTCCATCTCTTTCATATCTGACTACTGATACATACGTTATCATTGAGAAAGCATTTGAGATGTGGCGCTACAGAGAAGGCTAAAAATCAGGTGGACTTAACGAATGAGGTACGAGGTTCTCTGCAAAATTGGCAAAGAAAGGAGTACGAAAAAAAAAAGAAAAAACATTGATAAGAATGGACAGGATGAGAGGTGTTAAGGCATCAGGGAATATCCTCCATGGTACTTTGTAACTGAAGAGGAAAAAATGTAAAACAAGACAAGAGACTGTTACACATAAAGCAAATAATTGAGGGCGAAGGGCACAAGTTTTGCTCTGAAATAAAGAGGTTGGCACAGGAAAAGAATTTGTGGCAGGTCATATCAAACCAGTCAGAAGATCGAGGACAAAAAACAAACCTACTGTTATCATGTGAATCCAATTTACACGTCTGGTTTTCTGTTTAGAAATTATGATCAACATTATTAACATTTACTGAAATGTAAAACCGCTTCTTATTTGCAGTGACAACATGCGGAACAGCTTCCATGAACTAATCCTACCAAGGCTGGTAAGCGGAGCACTGCCCAAATCATTCCACACTTTCCTTAAAAAGAATTTTAACGCACTTGCAAGTACTTCAAAGTATAAGATCAATATTTCAATTAACATCAACTAAAAACTCATTAAAATTCACTGATAAGTTTCAAAGCTTCTTCGCTAGATGAAATCCAATTCTACTAATAAAAGGCAAATCATTTGATGAGCAACTACCACATTCTGTCCACATTTTGTTTGGTTTTACTATGCTGAGTGTCTTGTTAATATACCCGTAGCACTGTTAAGTATAGCACATCTATGAATGTCCACGAAAGATCACACTTTATATTCTGCAGATATCTAATAATCGAGTTTGTCAGGTAGAGAAAAATAATGTCGAGGAACACCTTGAGTCAGAGAGGCCCTAAGCTCACTGGCAGAAAAATGCTGCTGATTCTTAATAGACACCACGATTAACTGACCGTGTAATTACTGCCACAAAGGAGGAGGCCATTTTAGAAAAAGAAGTTTCTAAGCACTGACACTTTTTGTTCCGGCACAGTGTGACGACCTTTTAAATTTGCATTTACTTACAAACAAAACAAAATGTTGTTGATGTAAATTCTGCCAAATATAGGTATTAAATTTTCAGGTCCCTAGTCATGAGGCATGCCTCTACAAGCAACACAGGGAAGCCTGTGTGCCACTGAACATCATTAGGCATATAGTAAAACACGAAAAATTGATTAGCAATCACATTTACTAAACTTTATTTACAAAATATAGCATTATAAAGAAATAAAAGTCATAAATAAAACAATTTGTACTCAATGGTAGTAATATAATGGAAATGTGCTTAAAACGCATAACGTGTGCGAATATCCTCAAGTTTCTTTGAAACTTCACTCGGTGTCCGGTCGAGATCTTCTGCAATACTTTTCTGTTTTGCTATGTCTATGGAATTGAACTGCTCACACAGGTCCCCATCCAACACATTCTGGAAAAAAAATTGCAGAAGGTTAGATGAATGTTAAGCTTACTTCTTTTTGACAAATATGATATGTAGCATTTGAAGTTGTCATACCTTTACTGGGTAATAGTATGATCTGAAGGACAAATGATCCCTTCCACACAGAGGTGGGTTTTCTGACCTCATATGCATTTCAAGATGCTGAAAGAAGTCTTGGTCTTCATGGGAAGTGAATGGTACAAGAACACCTACTGTTCCTGACAGTGTAGTATACACCAAGGATTCACTTCCACCTGGGATCAATGTTGCTTTCTAAAGAAAGAAATCAAGAACAAAGAATGATTAAGATCACCAGCTGAAAATATTTATATTTTAATTTCCCAAAGAAAGCATATATCCTAGCAAATAACCAATTTACTCCTCACCTGAAGGGACATGCAGATCTCTCCCACATGAAAGTTAGCAACCACTCCAGCCTTTTGAGAAGCCCCATTTAGCAAGCCCCTGTCCCAAAGTGCTTTGTTTCCTGTTGGATCTTCGTCTACATCATCCGAGATATTACCAGATAGTCTTATCTAAAAAAGAATATGTATACAATAATGAAGAAACAACACAAACTTTTCACACAAAAGACTAAGTACTACAACCACATACATCAAACAGAATACTACACTCCTAAGGATTAACTAGCCATGCTATATTGGCGTAAGACTTTTGTGAACT
This sequence comes from Schistocerca americana, assembly GCF_021461395.2. NCBI lineage: Eukaryota > Metazoa > Arthropoda > Insecta > Orthoptera > Acrididae > Schistocerca > Schistocerca americana. The sequence continues at coordinate 125,126,011 of NC_060121.1, forward strand.
TTCAAGTGTATTCTGGTGGTGCAACAAGTTAACTGCAAGAGTGCTAGTGTTCTGCTGGAAAATATGTGAAGGTTTAATGAAAAATAATCTAGCATCCTAAGTCTTCCTACAGCAGGCCCATTAAAAGAGATGACTGAAGCTATATCTTAGGTACTATAGTAGTAAACAGTTTCTTAGCAATGTGAGTACACTTTTCCTTCTTTTGTATCAAAATAATACACCATGTATATTAAATGCACTTTTAATAGAGATGAACTGAATTTTCTATAAAGACAGAACTACAGGAATGGAAAGTAACTGGAAACTGACCTCAGCTACTTTATGAAAAATTTACAACACTGAAATAGAATATTTATTAAGTTCTATATAGATTTAAAGCATAGGTTCCCTACCCCAAAATAAGACAAAATATCCAACAAACATGGGCTCTAAAATGCCTAATTTTATTAAGAGCTACAAGCACTTTTTCAATGGAAGCCACACATTTCATAATAGCTAAGATTAGCAAGTGTCCATAGCTCCAAGTGCACATTCTAGAGCACATGTTCACTAGAGATTTTTCTTGTTTTGATGTAAAGAGCATGTCCTCAAAGTCTTTAAAGGGAATTCTCTCACAACCTGTATATCGTTCAAGTCACTCAGTGTCTGGTAACAGCGTATAAAATTTAATAATTTACTGTACCATGTCAAAACTGTGGCAAGTCACAGCCATGATTAAAGAATTACTCCCAAAGAAATGAAGAAAACTACTTCCATTTTACACTTCAGTAACATCACAAAGCTTAGCTTAACAACTAGAATTTACAATAATATTCACAAGAGGAATCTTAAGGGTGCTTAATCATCTGACAGATTAATACTTTTTTATCCAGTCTCTTGTAATTTTGTCTAAAGCACCACCAGTGTCCACACTATGAACTAATCTGCTGACAGTTCATCTTTAAACACATGCAATTTTAAGTCCCCACCACATTTTTTGTCTGTCTGTAAGGGCTTATCTCAATATGGCAGGGATTTCAATACAGTCACCACTAACAGACTAACACACAAGGAAGATTTGTGTCTATAATTTATTATCACTATGTCAGGCAAGTCGCCTGACTAGATATTTATTGCTACCCATGTGAACTCAATTCCTTATTACTTTGAAGAGTTACTGCATTAGTCACTCGAGCCTGAAAAAGCTGAAGGTTCAGTAAGGCTTTTGCACCATTGTATCAGGTTTAATTTATGGCATCATGTCACCGTTAGTGGAGTGACTGCCCTTTCCGACGATCCGTTTCCATAAAATGATTTTACTGTGACAAACTGAATTTTCTGAAGTAACACACACACACACACACACACACACACACACACACACACACACACACAAATCACTGCAGCATGCTGAAATCATTTGTATAATATAAAACACAAGACTGGTATGTTAAAAGTAGGTTGAATGTACTGATCTTACCACAGCAATATTGCCAAATTTGTCCGCAGTGGCTACAGTATCATAGTCCAAAATAGTTGCTGTAGTTATCCACCGTGGGTGGGTGTCATCAGCAAAAATTATTAACTGGTTTTCACGTCTTTTGTAACGCACCATGAATACGCTCTCTTGTACATCAGATACAAATATCCTCTGACCCATGGCCTGAATGTTAACTATTAAGTTAGGTATATGCTGTGGAAGAAGAATGAATTAGATATGTAATGTTAACGAGGAAAAATCAATCTGATAACGACAGATCAGAAAGTTGAATATATCACAGTGTATCAAAAGTCTAACATGTGCGAAGCATCATTTCATTAAAAGGGATTATAGTTAATCAAATGTTCAAACCTTGTTCTCACACTTCCGAAGTAGTTTTTTTTTGCCCATGTCATACAGACGCAGCATGCGCCCAACCCCAACAAGTACACGTCCTTGGAATGGAGTGATAGCTGTAGGTACTTCATCAACAGGGGTCTTGTGTACCAACTCCATGTTTGTACAGTCCGCATTTAATCTAAAAAGGGCATAATTGCAAAAGAGCAAATATAATCCATTTTACATAAATATTCAAGTGCATTCACATCTAACAGGAAAAACAATAAAGACAATGACCATCTGTACATATTTAACTCTAGGGAGTGTGCATTATCATTATATGAACCTCTGAATGTCCACCTTGATCAGCAAAGGTAAATCAGTCAAGTATTAGTTTTTAGCTATATAAGTATCTGACAGCACTAATACTCCAACTTTACAGTGTGATAGCTGTCAATTGGCAGGTACTGCAGTGCACAGCTCCCACCACCAATAAACCAATGGGAGCCCGGCAATGTTGGCACACAGTATGTTGCCACTTGTGCTACACTGTCCTGTCTAAAGCATTGTGCCAGTCCACCCTCAGCGACCCATTGCGTGAGATTTTGGTAACTTAGCTTCACTTGCCTATCGATATGGATGAAAGCAGTTGAAAGAGGGGCAGACAGTCTGCACACTCCGAGGAAACTTTCGAAAGTGTCAGACATGGTGTGATCATATGCAGTCAGTTGCATGGGCCTCTACTTCCTTTGGATAGAGTGGTGGAGTTCACTGTAGCTGCTCTACAATTCAACAAACAATCAGGGATAAGAAACTGCAAGGAGAAATTCACAAAAGAAGAATCAGGACTGTCATAAATTGGAGTAAAAGAAGCGCCTCGAGTAGAGGCTCCCAAAACACCTCTCTTCAGGAAGATGCAATTTGTCATCATCTACACACATTATTGAAGGAAGGAGTGCAAGTCCTGTTTCAGGGTACTAAAGCATCCTTGTTATGAGTCATGAGAAAGTCAGGATTCTCCTGTTAATTCATTTCTGTCTGCTAGTTATTAATGGAATACAAGATACTGACGCCTGGTGCTGCCACTTTCTTAGGGAGTTAGGAGGAACAAATTTTGACAATATCATTTGTCTTGATGAAACATGGGTGAATGCAGCTCACAGGCTGAAGGGTATTGGGTGAATGCAGCTCACAGGCTCGAGAGATGATACCATCAGCAGTATGGTAGCTTTGACTGGAAAAGGAAAAGAATAATTGTAGCACATGCCGGAAGTTCAATGGTTTTATTCCTAATTGTCTGCTGTTATTCAGTTCAAACAAGTCCTTTGTCTACCATGAAGAAATGAACCACAATAACTGCTTCAAAAATTAACAAAACACACTATAATTTTTATGGATAATGTGCCACATCACTCTGTTACACAAGATAGGCACCTATGAAGGCCATGATAAAAAGGACATTATTTACTGTCCAGGGAAGTGTAAAATACAGAACCCGACAGTGGCAGAGTTATTAGAACTTGTGTCACAACACAAGCAAAAGTATCCAGTTTACATTGTGGACAAAATAGTGAAAAAATACCAGCTCATAAAATGCTCAAATTACGTCCCTATTATTGCCACTTCAATGCAATAGAACTGTTTAAGGCTCAAGTTAAACATAATTCTGCTACAGAAAATGTTAAGCTGACCAAAATGGAACACCTTTGGAAAGAACAGTTGAAAAAGAGCCCCAGATGACCGGCAAAAGATAGTGGATCACATCAAAGGAGTGATACAGGAAATGAGGAATAATTAAGGTGTGTCACAACAGTGCACCGAAGATTTGATATGTGTCACTACAAACAGCGACACTGGTACTTCCACTGACTCTGAATTAAGCAATTTTTGCTGTTGTCTGATTTGCGAGCTATGTGTAGTACACTTTAAAGAACATCTTACTCCCATTAAATCTTGTGTTTGTGAATTTATTTCGTTTCATTTCTCTTTCCCAATGTACAACTAAGGAATACTGTTCATCCATATCATTATCATCATATGGTAAGTTAGACTGAATTTTAAATATACTTCATTTCATGTAGGCACGAAGATGTGAGTAATAGTTTTCAAGATGTGACAATAATATGAAGATGGATTGCTACTCACTGTGTAGTGGAAGTAACGAATTGCAGACAAGTACAACAAAAAGGCTTCTGAAGTAAGTTTCTGGCCATAAAGCCTTCTGAATTACAACACACACACACACACACACACACACACACACACACACACACACACACCCACCCTTACACCTACCTTTAGGGAGTGGTCATCTGGGCGAGAGTTTCATTTACATGTGTGTGTGTTTATCTAATTCAGTAGATTTTTGGATAAAAACATACTTATTTAGTGATATTTTTGATGTGCCTGTCTGCAACTTCATTTCCACTATACAGTGAGTAGTGATCTATCCATTTAATAATATCATCCCATCCTGGATACTTCACTGTTTAGTTTTACATTTCTGTCAAAGATTATTGCTGGGGATCAATGTTAGTGCTACCAGCATGACCCTCACACAGTCAAAGTGCTGAACAGCAGAGTCCTGGATCACCAGCCTCGAAACAGTAAAACAACAACCCTTGAGAACAAAGAATGTTTATCGCATTCTGTGACAGTTAAGAATTAGTTCACCAAGACTATGTTCCTCCAGATCAAACAGTGAACATCTGAGAGAAGCAAATCAATGTTGCCACCCTGATTTGTAGCACTCTCAGGGCTGGTTCTTGCTTAAAGACTCCATAATACTGCTTTATCGGGGTTACTGAGTACTTGGCCAGACAAGCTGTTATTGTCTCCCACGTGTGCTGTACCTGCCAAACCTCTCACCTAGTGATTTTTTCTTGTTTCCACGAATGAAAAGGTGACAAAGGAAAGCTTCAAGGCATTGCACATATCCCAATGGGCTGTGATAAAAGAGCTTACAAGCACTGCAGTTTAAAATTTCCCTATTCACTTATGTGAGAAACCTTAGCAACTGTGTATAGACAGCCAAGGGGATTACTACAATAGGAGATAGGATTACTACTTGGAAAGTTCAATTTTATATTTTTTTTAAAAGACCTGCATTGGAACATTTCTGACAAAGGTAGTGATACTGCACAGACATTCTGTGGTACTATTATTATAAACATAATTGTAGCTGAAAAATTAAATATGGAAGTTACAACACAATCTAATCATAAGCACTATGAATGTTTCAGAAACACAAGTTATCAAGCATGAAGAAATAAAATGACCTCCTCACAACTATCTTGAAAAGCTGAGCAACAAGTGCCATCACATGCAAGCTCCCATCTGCCACCCACTGATCAACACTGCAGTATCTTTTTCACATTTACTATATAGCACGACATGATATAATGTGTCTAGTCCTATATTCTTAATTCTGATAGAAACTGTAGGAATATTTTATTTAGGATGTAATTTTGTGCATTTTTACTGCATCTTTAGAACAGGCCCCTACAGCCATGGTCACTTGAGTGCACATAGATATTACAAATCTGGATCTTATGGAAAAATAAATAGAATGACTTCAGTGCTGTAATTATAATCAATGGCTTCAGAGTCCCGGACACAGCTTAATCATCATAGTCACTCATCTTAAAAAATTCTATATATGTATTTCCAATTTTACTTACTTGTAAGTATACAGAAAACCTCCAGCAACTTGTCTTGGATTCAGCTGGTAATCTTTGGCAACACCAACAACTACAAACTGCTGGTTATCTGGTTGATTAGCAAACTTCACCAGGGTTATGCTAGTAAAAACACACACAGCTTGTGTTAATATTTAACAAAATCAAAATTTTTAAATATTTGCATCAAAACATGTCAGTACTGCAGGACTATCATCAACAATAACAGACTGTTGTATTTTATCATCATAAATTATCCTAAAAGATGGACTCCTTCATATCTGAGCTCAAGCCCCTCCCCCCCCCCCCCCACCCCCAACACACACACGGTATCCACAACTAAATTCAAGCATACCAAACTATAAACAAAACATACAAATGTTTCTGAACTTCTGACATACCACATGGCAGCTTCATTTTGATCAAGCTTTATGAGCTGTTCTGTTTTTCCCTCCACTGGATCAAGAAGCCTTATAACAGATGCCCACATTCCAGGGCCTGCCTTAGGTGCACTGAATATATTTTCAGGTAAATCTTCATTCAAGAACGCTTCTGCCATTTCGCGAGCAAGTTCTTGCTCTTCTTCTCCAGCTGCTTCCTTCATCTCTTCTGCCATCTGAATACGTCGCTGTTTTTTAGTTTCCTCAGTATAAGCATTATGCTCTGTTTCCGTAATAATCAGATGAGCTGACTCTTGATGAATTACAAATTTACGAGGTGTGTAGTCTACTGGAAACGAAACCTGCAAGGGAAGTAAATTTTTAACTGTTGTGAACCAATACTGTAGTTTAACATTTGAACTGAGCTTAAAGTTTTGGCATCCAAATGCAGATTAGGGTGTTACCTGGTTAAACACAGCTCCCAGTTTTTCAAGGGCCAGAATTCTCAGTGTATTGGTTGAAATTGCAACAATACCCTCTGGGCATTGCTCAGAAGAAAAACCAGATGCATATTCAAGAGACTCATATGAAAGTGGTGTCAAGTGGAACCTGTTCTGGTAATAGTAACTAAGCCAAGACCTACTGGACATAGCTAACACCTGAAACGAAGAAAAATCACCAATTATACAATTATACATTTGAACACACATTTAAAAAATCACTTTATGTAAAGAGTTTTTATAAGGATATTTCACAAAGTGTGTAACAGCACAGTTCAATAACTTGAGGAGGATAAGGCATGATTCATTCTAATGACACATACTTGACAACCATTCACTGAAAACCACTTACAGCTTCACTATCCTGCATTCTGATGCGAAATAATTTCACTGGCCTCGATCCAAGGTATCGAGTACGTGTGTCCGAGAGATCACCAGTCACTGGGTCCAAAACTGTTCTTAATAACACCCCATTCTGCAAGCCTATGTTGAGATACAAGTGGCTTGCAGCACCTGGACCAGATTCTCCTTCCTGACCCTCTCCAGCTCCCATTTCAACAATACACAAGGATTCTGCTGCTGCAGGTAGTGCTTGCATGCTCAAAGGTGACAGGCAGTCCTGAAAATATATACAGTCTTATGACAGAAAAATTTCTGTGGAGAATAAAGGTCAATCTTAAACAGTTACAATCAGTATAACTTTTTGCAGCAGCAGCAGTCAGATGAAACACGGACAAAATCATCACAATAACAACAACTATCCACAATAACTCCTAAATGAGCATTAGAAGCTATCTCAGACTAGTCTAGGTGCTTAAAATTCAAATTATAACTTACTGATGGATCCAGAGAAATTATCCTGACAGTGTTATCAGCAAGACCAACAGCTAAAAATCGTGATCTTTGTTCACCTGGGGGAACATTTGCAAGTGCCATACAAACTGCTTCAGATGGCATTTCTTTCCTTTCAGTGAATTCATTCAACTGTCCCGTCTAGAACAGCAGATAAAACCACAACATAAACAATGTTAAATGCAAAAAGAACACACTTCAAGTAAAAAAGTAGCTGAACTACTTTTTTTATTTTGGTTATCATACACTTATAGACAAACTTAACCCTTCTACAGTCATTTGCGAAAGTTCATTTTTTATAAAGAAACCTTCATATGATGTTTGTCTTATTACTTCACTGCAATCACTAGTCATGACATGCTTTAAAAAGCTTTCTTGGCAGCTTTCTAACAGTTACAAAACATTTCTCCCAGGAGCCATTTTTCTACTGCACAATTTTTCAGCAAGTTGATGGTAGTTGTCGACAGCAGATAAGAGCACAACACTGAATATGGAAATACTGTACACATGCTGTCCCCCTCCCCCTTCTTTGGACTGCATCATTACAATAGCTCTCAGCTTAAGAAATAAATAAGCTACTGGAGCACACTCCAGTAGCCTTACATTAATAGTAAAAATTACACTGCCATCATGTTTGTGCAAAACTACAGCAAACAAATTAGTGAACTGAACCTGTACACACTTGAGTTCACTCCAACTGAAACTGATTTCATATGGAGGCGACAAGTGGGTATTTATTTCTGCACAATCTTGTGACCATCAACAACCATGATGCTGATGGTGTTGCTGTGTGCAATAGACTGCCTACAATCAAGTCTCTTTACACTTTCTCATACACTTGCAATGATTACCTAGTCAATTACAGGGAGAACTGAAGGTGTAAACTGGTGAAATTTCGTAAGTGGAATGCTGATAGCAATATACTTAATCACTACACATCACATCATTACAAAAGCATAAGCAAGTATTGTAGAGTGTTGAACTACATTTTTCTGACATCCACCTTTACTCTGCAAGACTCTCTCACTCTATAAATACTGTTACTTTTTTCTGCAACTAACAGGGCTGCAGTTAATATTTGCTGAAATGCAATTTAAATGCAGGGTGCACATAAAGTCTGGGAACACTTGATTGTACAAGAACTTAACATTGTACAGATGTCAAACATATTGCATTTCAAAGAGAAACTCAAAGTTTTTTTGTACAAGCATTCGATATGCGAACCATGAGTGACAACAGACATCAATACGGTAATCAAATTCCTGCCATACCTGTCCCAGCATGGCATCATCGATTGTGGCAGTCACTTCCCGTATTCTTTCCTGGAGCTCTGCTACATCACGTGGTCGAGGTGGTACATACATCAGATCTTTAATACGTCCCCACAGAAAACAGTCACACTGAGCGAGATATGGTGACCGGGGAGGCCATTTCATGAAACAGCTGTCCCCTTCCATAGCACGGCCAATCCATCAAAGCATCAGCTCTGTGTTCAGGTACCCACAAACTTCACAATGAAAATGGACTGAAGTCCCATCCTGCTGAAAGATGGACAGTTTGATTGCATTTGAGGCCACCAGTTATTGCTGCAACATGTCCAAGTCTTTGGACTCCTTATAAATGTCCCTCATACGCACTCCACGTTCACTTCACTAACATCGGGACATTGCTTCTCTTTGCCGGGCACAAGCAACCCGTCCCTAACGGACTTGTTGTGCCAGTGGTAAATGGACTTCCTTGTTGGTGGCTTCTTACCGTACTTTGTTCTAAACATCCGTTGAACAGCTGTAGCACACTATTTGTTGAACTCCAACACACAAAGCTTGCGCCGCACCTGAACTCACCATGTTTGCAACTAGCACTATCGGCAACTTGCTAAACTATGCTGTGGCTGTATACATGGAAAAAAACTTGCAGGGTTACTCTTGAAAATGACATATGTATGATATCTGTACAATGTTTGGTTCTTGTGCAATAAATAATTGGAAGCGTTCCCGGACTTCATGTAAACCCAGTATCTGTAAGCCCTAAAGGCACTATTCACTATTCCCCGGGCAAGCAATGTAACTTTTCACAAAATCTATCATTTTCTCTAGTAGCTATAGGTGAGCTTCCTCTTCCCAAACTCTGCAGCACAAGAAACACATCAATACAATCTAAAATAAAATTACTCTAACAAAATTAGTTATTATGAAAGTACTCACGGGATCCATCTCGAAATATATAAGTTCACCTCCTGTCAGTGCAATTACAACCTGCCGCTGATTGACAGCACATTTTACAATTGTCTTCTTTCCTGGAGCTGACCATTCATTGACACGTTTATCTGCTCTGATATGTCTGATTCCATTTGGGTAAACCTGGAACATATACAACCTCTATCGGATTCATCTAGATAACATCAAACAACAAATACTGTAGCACCAAAAAGAAGAAAGCATTAATTGGAACACAAATGCCTTTAAGTTCTGATAGAGCAGGAAGGCTATTTTCATTTATGCATCTTCCTATTGTGCTTAATCCCAAAATTTAGAGAAGAGTTACTACTGCAATGTCTTTGCACCAACATTGTATGAATCAGCACAAAACAGTACGTTCTGGGAAAACGTTAAAAGATCACAATAACTTGGTCTCTGAAGACACCCAAGATATACAATTACCTTTTTTGTTAATTGAACACAGTGACTGGCTACAACTTCAAGTAGCATATTCAGTTTGATATTTCCACATTTTACAGTGTATTGGCACCACTGATTGATGGATAAAAAGGTCAACTGTGAAGTACCAATAACGGAAAGCAGACAAATCAAAGGTTTACAAATTTTTGTCAATGTAAGGATAAGGTCGATTTCCACTTTACACGAAGATGACAAGTTGCAGAAATGCACAATTAGGACACTTACACATCAGCCATCAGCCAAAGCCTTTGTCAGAAAAAGAAAGAAAAACACCATTCACTCTCACCTCATGCACAGAAGACTGCCAACTCCGGCATCTCTGACTAGAATTGTTCAGAGCTGCAGGAGGTTGCCTATCATGTGTGTAAGGTGTGCTTGCTTCTATGAGTGGTGTGGTTGTGTGTGTGTGTGTGTGTGTGTGTGTGTGTGTGTGTGTGTGTGTGTGTGTGTGTGTGTGTGTGTGTGTGTTTTTGTTTTTCTGTACCTTTTGCTGACGAAGGCTGTGGCTGAAAGCTTTGAGTAAGTGTCTAAACTGTGCCTGTCTGAAACTTAATGTGTCATCTCTATGGTAAATAGCAATCTATATTTCCCTTATATTAATAACTTTTACGAGATATTGTCATGTTCTAGAACACAGTGTTAAGCAGCATTTTATTCACAGAACTACTGTCTCACTTAACTCTAAAGTATTCTTTCAGTAAGGATGTAGAAAAAGTGACTATTCCTGCCATGAAAGTGCTATTTCAACACATTCCAAATCTGTTGCTTCATACATTTTGCATAGATGTAGTCTGGGCACACACATTTTCCTGCTCATCACAACTCCACAGTTAGTAAGCACTGCCAGCTTCAGTCCGGTTACGGTATGATACAAGTGAAGATAAATTAAGAGGAAGAAAAAGAAGTGGAATGAATAACATGGCCATAAATATTAAGTGAACAGATAAAAGGATAAACCACTGATTGCACACCTGCACTAGAGCATCCTCACCCAATGCTGAGCAGGAAAGTGTTGGCGTAGTGCCCAGGAATCCAGAATCTGTCACTTCTTCTACAGTTTCTCCAATGGAAAGAACCAAAGTTGCATTTACGAATGCCACAATGATATATGCATCATATTCCTCTGAAAAACACGTTAAAAGTTCATCATCAGGCAATTTCAGAAGACAGCATACAGAAAGATTCCAACTGCACAAATAAACCACTGTGTTATACACATATTACTGAACTGTTGGACCACTTTTTCTAAAGCATTAGCACCCTTTATAAACTTACTTCTGATATTTGATTCATCCAGGCCCGCAGAAACTACCCCAACTTATTGTGTGTTTAAAATTAGTTGCGACTTTTGACATCTGGCTAACCGGAGGGGATGTGCCGCCACTCCCAGGTAACATCAATGGCAAGGCGACTTTCCCTACAGTGCCAAAAGTTCAATCGGTAAAGTATCACTGTTACCATGCCATGAATAAATAGTAAAACGCCGTGTTGCACGTTAAGATTCACCAACGTTCATTAGCTCTAGTAAAGTGATATTTTCCGGCATATAAGTGCTGTACAGTCGCCAAATATTGTGAACAGGCGGTTTGTGTTAGCATTACATTAATAAAATCAGTGCAGCATGCCTGAAGATGAGATTAAGAATAAAACTGTTCATCCAAGAACACTTTCGCAGTTAAGACCTGCTGCAAAATACTACTCCAAATTTGAAAACAGTAATGGACAATGCACCATACCTCTGTTGTGATGGCTAAAGCTCCAACAATGTAGTAGAGGAAAGCGGATATTTTGCTCTGGGTACAAATAAATATTTCAGTGGATGAAGTTCAATCTAGCACGTATAAGGTGTGAGTTAATGAAACTTTTAGTGCTGTACAAGCCAAAAACTCCATTGTACAAGGTCAATAAACTGGCTAATGTTATAGGACAGTTTTATCTGGCCTTTTCTGTATCACATTTAAATCAAACTGAGAATGTATGGGCCTAGGTGAAAAGTAAGCAAGATTATGCTCAGTGAGGTTGAAATGTTGACAAAAATAGCCATTGCAAATGTCACACCACAGGATTGGTCTCGAGCTGTCATCCATACCAAAATGGTAGTTGATGAGATATGGATTCCTGAAGTACTATTACGAGTTTTGAGTAATACGTAACTACTACTATTGCCATGTTAAAATTGCTTCATTTGCCAAAACACAGCAGAGTTTACAAATATGAATCCCACTAACATCTAGTGCAGCTGGAACTGCGACAGAATCCTGAAACAGGGTTAAACTAGCAAGTCAGGCCAATAGTTTATGAAAAAGCCCACCCTCAGAATAAAAACAGACTTCTGTACTTACATTGTTTCTCAAGATTGCTGTCTGGTTCAAATATCCTTCCAGGCTTATAGAATAATTCGAAGCAATCCCTATTTTCACTGCAAACTTCAGGAATTTCTTGCAGTAGTGTACCCAATATCAAAATATTGGAATAACTATGGCCATTTACAAAAGATAGGCAGTTCATCATTAAGCTGAAGAATTAAGCTATAAGATGTACAAGAATCAAGACTTCTGGCCCATTGTTCGTGCAGCCAAGTGAGCCGTATAGATTCCGTGCAGAGCATTACTTGTTTTGTCATCACCTCAGCACATGTTGGCAACTATGCTTCCCTCCATTCACCCCACACTGAACTGTCAAAGTCAAAACTAATTTTAAACACACTGTCAGTTTTTTGTTTGAGGAGAATATCCATCTGAGAAAAATCTGCAGCTTTTGATAAGACTCCAGTCTGATGGAACCTAATCAGGCAAATAAGGCACATATGGCAACAAGATATATCTTAGTTTAAGTATTTTTGCCACATGAAGACACTTGTGTGGACATGCATTGTCTTGAGATTACTTTCTTCCTCGCCAAAACTGGCATTTTCCGATGTATCTTTTTTGTAGTTGGTCCAGAGGGTTAGCGTAGTATTGTCTTAATTCTTTGACCAGTAGAAAAGACTGACACAATGATCTTGCCATCCCACTACATTGCCTTTGCTTTGTTGGGTGGTGATGAAACAATATTCAACACGTTTCCACTGTTGTGACTTCTCTTTCTCAGAGGTACAGTAATGCAAACAAATTTCACCTGAAAACATGCCAGATTGTTTGGACATTTCCATTTTCATGCATTTCTGATCCTGCATTAAAGAGTCATGAAACCCACCTAGAATTTTTTCATAACCAATACCACTGTTAAAAAGTGATACGTCCATTTAGATGACATCCCTAAAACTTCAGCAATTTCTCACCCCTTTAGTAGGTGATCCCCATGACCATCTTATGCACTTCTGCAATAATTTTTGGGGTATGGGGCACATCTTGACCAACCACTATGCAAATCATCTAACCTGTTGCAACCAAAATTAAACCTGTCTGTACATTTGGTGACAGTTTAACATGGAAAAGCAGAGTCAAACAGCGCATTCTAAAAATCTGCATGACTCACTTGGCTTCATATCTCTAAGTAGTACTTAACTGCTGCTCGAATCTCAATTTTTTTTACATTCTAGCAAATCACTATATGTGAACAACAGATCTCTACACAGAACACTGGCAGACCACTTATATACTCTATTACACTATTATGTGTGAGGATCTCATTGCACTATTGCCAACATCTGGTGGTGAATATTAATTAGGAAATTAATGTTTGGTACAGAGAACAGTACAGTAGAGCGTTAATGCAACTGGCAGAAATATTCTTGAACTTTCATCTGCTTGTGTGATGGAGTGAATAATAGATGGTCATGTAAAAAATTTCGTAACTGCAATGTAGGGCTATCCTATGATCAAACTAAATTAGGCTATACTGTGATCAATCTAAATTCAATGACCGGGAAAAGGCTTTATGGTGTGTGGCGAGCTATCTTCCTCACAACAAGGTTTTTCTTTGTATAATTTTAAGTCTTGTACAGTGCTGTAAGTAGTTAAAATACCCTGAAATTATGCTCATTACATTGGAAGTAAGCGGAGTTCAAGTATCCCACTAAAAGGAACACCTCAGAGTGCCCTTACCTAAATAGTGCTTTAGTGTTTCTGTATAATGCAGTTATTCATTGAACAACACTGACTTAACAACTTTTAATGATCACTAATTTATATGGAAGACTGTAGTGTAGGCACTAACATTTCAACATGGCAGTCAGAAGTGCGAACAAATGTATTTGTATCACCATGGGGAGAGGAGTATTGTGCCTGGGAACAGGCTCTGCCTCCCTCTCACAGGGCTGGCTGTAGGACAGCAGATCTGCCTTTATGTCCTGGAAGTCTTACTTTAACTGCAAGCTGTATCAGGATTAGTACCTTCACTCATTTCAAAGGACAAAAACAATGAGTAACACAAAACTAAGCAGAGTACACACAGCATTTTTTTTTAATGGCTCAACTTTTATTTTAAAGAACAGTTCAGGACATATGTACCTGAAACTGCCACATTAAAATGTCCACACAATAATTAAGTCTCAGTTTCTACTAAGAAAGCCATCTTTAACATATCAGAATACTGAAAATGAATGCCCTTAGAAAATTGTACCTGCTCAAAAGCAAGTGCTGTCCTAGATTCTTTGCCTACTGCAGCAAATTCGTTCTCCTCTTAATCCAAATCTTCACAGAATTATGGAACAAATACATGCCAGGCAGAAACTATTTTTAACAATATTTATGACAGTTTCATTTAACTCCTGAATGCTATTTGTCTTTCAGATTTGTTCTCCAGCGTACTTTTAAATTATTGGAATCCAAAAGTTCCACAAAATCCCAAACTTTAATCTCAAACTACAGGCACAGTAAATCAGTATCAACCATGTTGTACAGGATCACATGCTGAATATGCACAATTCTCAAAAACACATTGCTTACATCAAGAAAAATGGGGACACAAAATACTACTTGCAAGAATTAATACAATGCATATCTTGCCCTGCATAAGCAAACACTACAAAATTTGTTGTTCTGCTTCAGTACAAGAGTGATTTGTGTAGTTACCACGGCATGTTTTAGAAAATCAGACAGCTAACTTTTTCAATATTATGTACATTCTTCACCTGGCTACGTTTACTAATCTTTTATTGGGATTTCTTCTCATTCCGGTATATATGGAACACAGGAAAAATGATCCTTCAAATGCCTCTGTGTGAGGAGTAACTATTCTAATAGTACCTTTAGGATCCCTTGGTGAGCAACACTTAGGGGGTTTTAGTATATTCCTAGAGTAGTTATTTGAAGCCAGTTCTTGAAACTTTTAACAGACTTCCTTGGGATAGTTTAGGGCATCTTCAGGAGTCTTCCAGTTCAGTATCTGTCACACCCATGGATAAAACAAACCTGGGACCATTCATGCTGCCCTTCCCTGTATACATTCAACATCCCCTGTTAATCCTACCTGGCACAGGCCCCACACACTTGAGCAATATCCTAGAATCAGTCACATGAGTGATTTGTAAGCAATCTCCTTTGTAGACTGACTGCACTTCCCCAGTATTCTACCAATAAACTGCCAAAGTCTACCAATTGCTTTAACCACTACTGAACCTATGTGATCATTCCATTTCATATCCCTACAAAATGTTACACCATGGCATTTGTAGGAGTTAGCCGATTCCAACAGTGACAGTCATAGTATATTACATTTTTCGTTTTGTGCAGTGCAAAATTTTAAATTTCTGAACATTTAGAGCAGGTTGCTATGTCTGCACCATGTTGAAATCTTATCAAGATCTTACTGAATATTTACACAGTTTCTTCCCGATAGTTCATTGCAGATAACTCATCTGCAAAAAGCCTGATATTACGATTAATGCTGTCTGCAAGGTCATCAATATAAAATATGAACAGCAGGGGTCCCAACGCACTTCCCCAGGCACACCCAAAGTTAATTCTACATCTGACGACTCTCCATTCAGGATAACATGCTGCATCCTCCCTACCAAAACATCCTCGATCCAGTGAAAAACTGGACTTGATACCCCATATGGCAGTGCTTTTAACAATATGCATAGGTGTAGTTCTGAGTCAAATGATTTTGGGAATCAAGAAATAATACAGCAGTACCTGGTTGTCTTGACCCAAAGTTTTCAGCACATCATGTGAGAAAAGTGACAGCTGGGTTTCATATGACTGATGTTTTCAAAACCTATGCCAGTTTGCAATAAGGTCATTCTGTTCAAGATACCTCATTATGTTTGAGCTCAGCATATGTGGTCACATATTACTTGCAATAATTAACATAATGCATAGAATAGATCAATTCAATGTCACAGTCTTTTGCTCTAACCTGTTGCAGGAACAGCCAATGTACAGAGTAACTATTCAGTACTCTACCACACACACCTGAATTTTACCCACTGCCTTTACACAAATGGGAAGTTGGATTAAGTACGTTCTATTTAATTTTGGCATGAAGACTCACCACAATGCATTATACTCTTCTGCACATGTCTCCCCATTGGGACTGAATTTGTAACAACATCCAGCATGAATGATGCAGTGACAGGACCGAAGTCTTAATTACACAAATGATGAAAAATTCTGCTAGAATTAGCAGCAAAATATTCCTATGGAATTAACCTGCAGGACAAGGCAAAACTAAAGGTCCAGAACTAGTCCCATCCAGTCCAGCAAATTTTACTTCCGAAGAAGGCTATTTCATAACACACTGCACTGCAGAAGTTTCATTCTGGAACCATGAGTACTCCTAAAAGCAACTTTTCAAGTTTTACATGTTTTTCAGGTGGTGGTGTACAGCCTGTTAAAACAGTTAAAAATCATGGCTGCACACATGTATTTAATTATTACACAACCAGTTTAGGTCATAAAAAGACTATTTTCTGGTGTATTATGCCATAGTAATCTAGCGTCAACAACCCACAATACTCCGTATTGTCATGTGCTTCCCCAAAGATTTATTATGTGCTGTAAGTGCTTCTGATTTATGGTTGTTGAGATTTTGGTTTGCAGCATGCTTGATAGTGGTTGTGGGTTGCTGTGCATATGGTTACGATGTCACAATATTCATGAAGATGGTCCATTTAGGGCAAACTAGTTATGTCAAATATGGCTTTGTCCAACAATGACTTTAATAATTTAAAGTTTTGACTGGCACAAGCAAATCAATGTCCAAGCTAAAATGGGTGTAAAAGAATAAACGTTTAGCAGCCACAAGCATAAATCAGTGCCTTGTTTTATTATCAGTGCTTGTCAGCAACACGGACCAAAGCATTATCATCACAATGCTTGTGAATGCCAATTCTCACTCGAAAAAACTTTTGAAAACTGTTCTATTTAGACTGGTTAATATTATTCAAAATATTTATCTGGATATGAATGTTTGTTACAGAATGAAACTTTTGCCTTAATGGGTATATGCTCATTGTCTAGATTGCCCACTCTCGTGGACCCAGTTTAAGAATTGAATAATACAATTATTTTACCCTATTAGTTCTCACCTTATTCAGAAGCTTGCCATATTCTTCAGTTCTACCCAGTGAGGCCGCCTGAAAGAAAAATCAACTGGTGTTTGATAGATTTTATCAATTTCACCAGTCTGTCTATTATTAAGCTCAGAATTCCAAAATACATAATTTAACATATTCATTAACTTAATATATATTTTTGAAATAATAATGGTGAGAACCAATACGTAAGTAAAGCAACATACATTGGCCAATTATGTGGTAAAGAATCTGAACTACTAACTAAAAATTAATCACCAACTTCTTTTCATTGTCAAAATAGACACCTCAGAAACTAATGTGTGTGCCTGCTACTACCAAAAACCCAAGTACAAGCAGAACTCACATTTTCTCTTCTCACTCCTGAATAAAACTGAGGACTTTGATGAAATAGAGAAAAAAATGACCTTTTGTCTTAGACCGAACTAAAATTGGCTCGAAAAATTGCTGTCAGACCAAATTACACCTCTTATTAATTACTGATCTTTATTTCCCAATACTTCACTGCTTGTTGCTTAAACAATTTTATTCACTTCTTATCTTTCAATAACTTTTGAGCTGAAGTATCAATACTCTGGGCAATATTTATCCCTCTTCATTAATTTAAATAACAGGTTTCAACATTCCTCTGATGTCGTATTCCTCTCTAATTCTGCCTCTACGTATAATCAGGAATAGTTGGGTGATTATTCAGCTTAACCAGTCTTTATTTTAAAAAAATTAGGAGATAATCTCTTTAGCAAAACACAGATACAGAAGCATGACAGTGGGAAAAAGTTTGAGGCAATTTCCTTAAAATGAAGGGTACAGCGAAGAACCATAGGTACAAGCCTGACCAGAATGGCGAAGAGCTGCGTATCATTAACAGAATGGCAGGAAGTGGAGAAAGATGGATTTGTAAACATTCTCTGGTTGAAAAGGCTGAAAATTTTCAAACTTATGAAGGTCTTAAAAAACAGGGCGTGAGTGAGACTTTGTTTAAGTAGTAACCATCTTAGCATTAACTTGCACATTTCATGTCCAAACTGACAGACTAGAATATGAGGTTTAAATACTATTTCCAACAACCAACACATTCTAATGATGGGATTACAAAGCCTTACAACCTTGTGATATTAATGCTTTACAAGATAAATGCTCACCATCAACTCTTCGCTTCACTGTCCAAACAGCATTGGGGTTGCCTGGAAGTTCTGAAACTGCCATCTCTGACACTTCCAGTCCATGTCTAAGGACCCTAACAGTAGAGCGAGGTCCTCTGCCACAAAGCATGTACAACTGTGGTGTATCTTCATTTGCTGTTGAGACAAAAATAGCACTGAAACTACAAACATTCACATTAACGTTACTTATAAATGAAATTACTTTCCCTCAGCTCTCATAATCTCTGCACACAGGGCAACCCTGCATTCCTACGCAACCCTTACAGGTTTCACAGAATCGCAGTCCCCCTTGCAACGGTTGGTTTCATCATAAGGAACTATAAACTTATGTAAAGCAAATACTTATTACAGTGTAAAACAAAAGAAACTCACCCAAATCTGCTACCTGACAAGCCATTATAGGGGACAAAGAATCAAGTTCATCAACTAGCACCAAGTTCCTCAAATGTCTTGGTGCAAAGAAAAATGTGTCTCCTTCTTCCAATGGCATTGCAGAGCTAAATTCTGGCTCATCATCGTCATCACCTAAGTGTGCAATCTGGTACAAATAACTGTAAGAAAATTTAAACAATTTTCAGACCAAAAAAATAAGACTGTACATATTTTGAATAGTTTAGTCACAAATTGCAAAAAGTTAAAATTCCATCCCTTCAAAATATCACGTGATGGTGAAATATAATGTACTTTTAAAAATGAATGTTGACTTCCTAATTTGTGTGTGCATAGGTCTCAATTAAAAATATGGAAACATCAGAAGCGCAACACATTACCACACTTAATATGCGGCTGGAATGCCGAGGGCAATCAAAAACAGCTTTTAGTCATCCAAGTTTTCAACATAATCTTTTACCATTCTTCCTGCAAAATGGTGCCAATTTCATGTAGTGATCACAATACTCTCTTCAAAGTGGACCATAAAGCTACAATACTGAGATCTGGTGACCTGTGGCCATGGAAGATGCCACAACTCATCCTTGTGCTAACAAACTCATCATGGATGATGCGAGCTTTGCGAACAGGGGCCCTGTTATCTTTGAACACATCACCATTGGGGAACAAACACTGTAGCATGGGATAGACCTGACCAGCCAAAATTATTACACAATCATAGGCAGTAATGCAACCTTGAAGAGTACTGATGGAATGCCACAATATGGCTGCCCAAACCACCACCAACCCCATCCACATTTCACTCTTGGGATGAAACCAGAAGTTCTGAACAGTGTGCAACAATACTCATTCAACCAAACAACTTTCTTCCACTTCACCATAGACCAGGTTTTATTGCCTCACCACTACATTTTTCTGTTACAGGGATTTGCATCAGTGATGGGTGGTTTTGGAATTCCAGCTCATCCTGAGATTCCCTGCTTATAGAGCTCAGTGTTGTTTGGCGTTGACAGGGTTTGAGAGTGCAACATTCAGTTCTGCAGTGAGTCAAGTAGTAGTTTTCATTTTGTCACTATTGGTCTGCATTGTGGCTAGGTGGATGAGGATTTTCCACTTTCCCTGTATTCAGTATAAATCTTCTGATCCAGTGCCTCTTGAAACCACATTGATGTATGCATGTCTAGAGTTTTCCAATTTTTGTCCAATCTCTGTACATTTGTACTATTTTTGACCATCACCTCTAATGCCTACACTTCATATCTCACCATATCTATCAACTGGTGGGTCCCACAAATCAGAGTAGCCTCCTCCTTTCTAACTCTCCTCAAATCTCATTTCCAAAGAAGGAACTAACAGTTCCCAAAGTTCATTCTACTTTTATGTATAGACAGTAATCAGAATTACAACCCACCTCCCCCCAAAGCCAAGTTCTGGCCAACAATTTCATCATCTTGTAACTTAAAGACATTTCGAGTAAGCATGAAAACTTTCTGGAGTGGATGGAACCTGTGGAGTTCCATGGAGCAGATCTTAATGGAGAGCAAATAACAAGCTTTCAGATAAATTTTAAAGTTAGATTTCACTTAAAAATAAACCATGTTTAAAGACACAAAACTATCAGAGATAAATCAATGAGCTAGTATCAGTCCTAATTATAAAGGGACAGCAAAAATGAACAAAGTACAAAAATTTAATATACAAATGTGGGACGCAACTGCGCAGTAAGGAACAAATGGAGAAGCTATTAAGTGAAGAACATATTAAGGGTGCATCCCCACTTCCAGTTAAGGGAAAACACACTATAGGGGCAAGTCCAAGTATACAGTGTGATATGGTATACAGATAGTATACGTGGACGAGGAGAAAAAACCCTGGATTTTGCCCAAATTTCCTGGTTAGAAATACACTTTCTCCTGGATGAAAATACACTTTCTGTGTTAAGTAATAGTATACTTTATCCTGGAACTGTAAAACTTCCTTTCAGTGGTTATGGTTTTATACACCGGCATAGAATTTCCCAGCACTTTAAAAAACGAAACTCTAGGGGGCAGGGGGGGGGGGGGGGGGGAGACATGTTTTGGAAAGATAGTCTGATGTGCAGCAACATGTACACTGCATATTTTCGTATTATAAAAGTATAAATTAGAATTCCACTGAAGACCACATGTTACTTTCCGAAGGATTGACATCAAGATTGCGATGCACTTTTGTAAGCCAGTCTTAACTCTCACACAGTTCATCTTGCATAAAAGGAAATTTATTTTGAAAGTAAGGCATTACAAACAACCATTTGGAATACTTTCCCACAACCTGTTAGGTAACAGGCGTCGCCATGCTTGCGCAGCTACGATGACACAGGAAGCCCGTGCGTTTGTACGTGTAAAACATAAAAGATCTTACATTATGTTGTAAAAGAAAGAAGACATTGGATGATACTCCCTAAGAGCATGGGAATTTTGAACCATACTGAAATGCATTATTCGGCTTGAAGTGCACATTCGTATGACCAGATTCAGATGGAAATTTTCTAGGATTACCAGTACTGCGTTATCTCATATTTGGTTCTTTGTTACGGCATAATGCCATACGTGCTATAAGATTTTTTTTTTTTTTTTTTTTTTGGTGGATTTAGGGGGCACAACTACAATGGTCATTAGCGCCCAGACTAAGTTAGGAATGCACCGCGAGGCACAAGGATAAAACAGCAACTAAAAGGGACAATACTATAAAAGACAGACAGGCATAGGATTAAAAAACCAGCATAGTCAAATGTCCTTGGACAGGTTTGTCAAGTTGATAAAACGAAGAACGCGAGCAGCTGCTCCTGGGTCATCCGCTAAAATGGCATCCAGAGTACATGGCAGGCCAAGATCAAGATGCAGTGCATTAAAATCCGGACAGGACATTAAAATGTGGCGGACCCTCAGCAATTGCCCACATGGGCAGAAAGGCGCCGGCGCAGCCGTCAGCAGATGGCGATGGCTGAACCGGCAGTGTCCAATTCGTAACCAGGCCAAAATGACCTCCTCCCACCGAGAAGGGCGTGAGGAGGACGTCCAAGCCGTGGGAAGAGGTTTCAAGCCCGAAGCTTGTTGGCCGTAAGTGCAGCCCAATCGGCATGCCACAGCGATAAAATGCGCCGACAAATGACCCTGCTACAATCTGATGAAGGGACACAACAAGAAGCTGCCCGCGGCTGCAGGACCGCAGCCTTGGCCGCGGCATCTGCAGCTTCGTTCCCAGGGATACCGACATGGCCAGGAACCCACATAAAGCTAACCGGAGAGCCGCCATCCACCAGCTGCTGAAGAGAGCGTTGGATCCGGTGCACGAAAGGGTGAACCGAATACGGATCACAGACTCTGGATGGCACTCAGGGAATCGGAGCAGATGACATAAGCAGAAAGTCGGTGGCGGCAGATGTAAAGAACAGCTTGGTAGAGGGCAAAGAGCTCAGCTGTGAAGACCAAACAATGGATATGAAGCCGGTATTTGAAACTTTGTGCCCCGACAATAAAAGAACACCCGACCGCTTCATTGGTTTTAGAGCCATCTGTATAAATGAAGGTCATATTAATGAACTTCGAACGAAGCTCGACAAAACGAGAGTGGAATACTGAAGCGGGGCTAACCTGCTTTGGGAGTGAGCTGAGGTCAAGGTGTACACGAACCTGAGCCTGGAGCCAAGGTGGCGTGTGGCTCTCGCCCACTCGAAAGGTTGCAGGGAGTGTAAAATTAAGGTGTTGAAGGAGGCGACGAAAGCGAACTCCAGGGGGGTAGCAGGGCAGAGACATACAACCCATACTGACGGTCGAGAGAGTCGTCAAAAAAGGAACGATAAGACGGGTGGTCGGGCATTGCCAGTAGCCGACAGGCATACCGACAAAGCAGTATATCGCGCCGGTAGGTGAGTGGCAATTCACCAGCGTCAGGATGAAGACTCTCGACGGGACTAGTATAAAACGCTCCGATCGTAAGTCGTAAACACCGATGTTGTATGGAGTTGAGGCGGCGTAAGATGGATGGCCGTGCAGAGGAGTATACGAAGCTCCCATAATCCAGCTTGGAGCGGATGATCGACCGATATAGGCGAAGTAGGACGGTTCGATCCACTCCCCACTGAGAACACGGAGGACATTTAGAGAACGGGTACAACGGGCAGCCAAATATGACATGTGGAGACCGGCCAAGTTTCCTGTCAAATGTAAGACCTAAAAATTTTGTTGTCTCCACGAATGGCGACACTCCAGGAGTAAAGACAGTCAAGAGAACGCTGAAGACAGCGCTCCAGGAAACACGTACGCTGCGCGCTGGAATAGATGGTAAAATCGTTCACGAAAAGGGAGCCTGATACATCACCTGGGAGGCAATCCATCATTGGATTGATCGCTATGGCGAAGAGAGCGACGCTCAAAACTGAGCCCTGTGGCACCCCATTCTCCTGGCGAAAGGTGTCTGGCAGGACAGAACCCACACGTACCCTGAACTGTCGATCCATTAAAAAGGAACGAATAAAAAGAGGGAGGCGACCGCGAAGGCCCCATGTATGCATGGTGCGGAGAATGCCCGCCCTCCAACAGATGTCGTAAGCCTTCTCCAAATCAAAGAACACAGCCGCGGTCGGGTGCTTCCGCAAGAAGTTATTGATAAAGAAGGTCGACAAAGTAACCAGATGGTCAACAACAGAGCGGCGCCTACGAAATCCACATTGTACATTGGTAAGTAGGCGCCGAGACTCGAGCAGCCAAACCAAACGGGAGTTAACCATTCACTCCATCACTTTACAGACACAGCTGGTAAGCGAGATGGGTCGATAACTGGAAGGCAAGTGCTTGTCTTTCCCCGGCTTAGGGATCGGGACAACAATAGACTCGCGCCAGCATGCGGGAAGATGTCCCTCAATCCAGATGCGATTGTAAGTACGAAGAAGGAAACCTTTACCCGCAGGAGAAAGGTTCTTCAGCATCCGAATATGAATAGAATCAGGCCCTGGAGCGGAGGACCGTGATCGGCCAAGTGCGTTTTCGAGCTACCTCATGGTGAATGGGGCATTATAACTTTCACGATTCGAGGAGCGGAAGTTAGGTGGCCTAGCCTCCTCTGCCTGTTTGCGGGGGAGGAAGGCAGGGTGGTAATGAGCGGAGCTCGAAACCTCTGCGAAAAAGCGGCCGAAGGCATTGGAGACAGCCTCAGGGGCCACAAGGACGTCATTCGCGACCGTCAAGCCAGAAACTGGTGAGTGGACCTTAGTGCCAGATAGCCGGCGCAGGCTACCCCAGACAACAGAAGAAGGAGTAAAACTGTTGAAGGTGCTTGTGAAAGCAGCCCAGCTGGCTTTCTTGCTTTCTTTAATAATACGACGACACTGTGCACGTAATCGTTTATAATTGATACAATTCGCCACTGTAGGGTGGCGTTTAAAGGTGCGTAAAGCACGTCGACGAGCACGTAAAGCGTCTCTACATGCTGCGGTCCACCAGGGGACCGGTACGCGACGTGGAGAAGAAGTAGGGTGAGGGATGGAATATTCAGCAGCAGTGAGAATGACTTCCGTGAGGTGTGTGACCTGACTATCGCAGCTTGTGAAAGTTTGATCCTGAAAGGTCGCCCTGGAAGAAAAGAGCCCCCAGTCTGCTTTGGAGATGGTCCAACTAGATGAGCACAGAGAGGGGGTATGCTGCAGGAGATAGATAACACACGGGAAGTGGTCACTCGAATATGTATCAGAAAGTGCATACCACTCAAACGGGCGTGCAAGTTGGGGAGTACATATAGAGAGGTCTAAATAGGAATAGGTGTGAGATGTGTCCAAAAGAAAAGTAGGGTCGCCAGTATTGAGGCAGACAAGATTGAGCTGGTTGAAAAGGTCTGCTAACAGGGAGCCCCTCGGGCAGGATGCTGGAGAGCCCCAAAGGGGATGGTGGGCATTGAAGTCTCCAGTTGACAAAAATGGTGCAGGTAGCTGAGCAATAAGTTGCATCATGTCTGCCCTGGTAACGGCAGACGACAATGGAGTGTAAACGGTACAAATGGAAAATGTAAAAGTGCGGAGAGTAATTCGGATGGCAACTGCCTGCAGGCCGGTGTGCAACGTGATGGGATCGTAGTAAATATCATCCCGGACCAGCAACATAACCCCTCCATGAGCCGGGATACCTGCCACAGGGGGTAGGTCAAAACGCACAGAGGTGTAGTGTGCCAAGGCAATTTGATCGCATGGGCATAGCTTCGTTTCCTGGAGGGCTACGACGAGCGGACGGTGCAAGCCGAGCAGCAACTTCAAGTCCTCTCGGTTGGAGCGAATCCTGCGAATATTCCAGTGAGTAAGTGCCATCGTAAGAAGAAAAGGAAGATGAAAGAAAGGGTCACCTCGAAGGCCGCTGAGGGCCTGGCTTCGAGCGAGCACTGCCACCGCTATCAGTAGGCGGACAGTCATCGTTCATTGGTTCTATAGGTTCATCGGCCATCTTGGTAAGATGGCCGGGAGGGGGAGCTTCCTCCGCCGGTGAACGGCCAGATGTTCGGCTACCAGCGGTGCGGCCAGGCGAAACGGATGACAGCCTGGGGCGGCAACCGCTGGGTGGTGCAGGAGGAGAAATGCGCCGTGGCGGAGAAGGAGAACTGTGCTTCCTATGAGCCTTCTTGGCAGGTCGTTTGGTGGAAGTACTGGTCGATGGCTGGGAAGTCGAGGTACGTAGGAAGTCTGGACGGGACGGTTCCTTCTTGAAGGCCCGTGCATCTGACTTCTGGGTCAGCGTGGGCTTCCTACTAGCCAATAGCTTGCGAGCAGCCGAGGTGGACGCATTCACTTTGACCCAAATTTCCTGTATACAGCGTTCTTCCTTGTAGATGGGACAGTCGCAGGAGGATGCTGCATGGTCACCCTGACAGTTCACACAACGAGAAGACGAAGGGGGACAGTCACCCTCATGGGCATCCCTGCCACAAGTGATACATTTAGCCACATTGGAACAAGACTGGCGAGTGTGATTAAAACGCTGACACTGGTAGCAGCGCGTAGGTGTCCGGACATAGGGGCGAACAGAAATAACCTCGTAGCCTGCTTTGATGCGCGACGGCAGCTGAACACTATCAAAGGTCAATAAAAGTGTCCGGGTCGGCACAAGGTCATTGTTGACCTTTTTCATGACCCTATGGACAGCCGTCACGCCCTGCTCAGCGAGGAAAGACTGAATCTCTTCGTCAGTCAATCCGTCGAGTGATCTAGTATATACCACACCACGAGACGAATTCAAAGTGCGGTGAGCCTCCACCCGCACAGGGAACATGTGCTATGGGATCTACGCCCTTCTGGATAACGAAAGGGTTGACTGAGGAAAAATCCTTCCCATCCTCAGATCGAGAAACTACGAGGAACTGTGGGGCAGGCGGTAGTACTTTTGTCATTGGTGGCTGGTCAAGTTTCCGTTTTTGGGCAGAAGTATAGAGAGAAGAAACAGAAATCCATTGCGGAGGAATCCCCAATGATTGCCAGCGTCTCCGATGGCGCCCTCCTTCCTTGTGGGGACCCTCTCAGAGGGCACTCCCTCCTTAGGTGAATGTTTACACCTCAGGTCACACCTCCCGAGAAACGGACGGAGGGACCAATCAGCATGGTCGGAAGGTGTCAGCTCAGGTAATCACCCCTCCCTGGGCCTGGCCTTTACCAGGGGGTATGTGCGTGCCTTACTTGTATACCCAGGGCGGGGAATTATGCGTTACCCCGTCACCGGCTACGCGTGCGAACACGTGGGACGACAGACTGTCTCAAACGCCGAGGCGGAGACCAGAGAAGGCAAGGGGAAGAAGGCAAGGGGAAGAAGGCAAGGGGAAGAAGGCAAGGGGAAGAAGGCAAGGGGAAGAAGGCAAGGGGAAGAAGGCAAGGGGAAGAAGGCAAGGGGAAGAAGAGTAAGTAAGACAGTGAGATGGAGAAGAACAAAGAAAGGAAAAAACCAAAGGAAGGAAGAAACCAGAAGAAGTGAAAAACCAAAATGACCGCAAATATAGGTCGTGGAACCGTCCGTCTCCGGATGCAGGCGCTAACTACCCCCTTGAGAGGGAGGGACTCCTTTTAGTCGCCTCTTACGACAGGCAGGAATACCTCGGGCCTATTCTAACCCCCGGACATGCAGGGGGGACGTGATAGAAGATGAAAACGTGAACTTGAAATGCAGCGAACAGTTGAAACTAGCCAATAGTGTGGAATTAAACACTTCGTTTCAAATAAATTGACTGCCTCAGTAGAAAAGATTAATAAAAGACATTTTTTAACAAACCGGCAAAAAACTTCATTGTTCTGCAAGGCTTTAATACTTGATTGTCGGAAAAGCGGAAACAAAATAAAACAACATATTTTAGCCTTCTGTAATTACGTGAATGTATTTTAATTCACTTCACAGCTCCCGGTCACAGAAATCAGTTTTGTTTTCATTTGACGTGGGAGCAATGAACAAAGAGGAAGCAGCAAAATCACTTGACGTAAACAGGGGTCACGCGGAGACTACCACATCCCCACTACAACAAGACATCGACTTTTCAAAAGTATCTTCAACATTTTGTAGCGCACGTCTTTCTCAAGAGTCTGATACATAAAACATATATGTTTGAGGGAACATAAGACATGTTATTTGGTCTTAAGTGTGCCAAAGTGCAGTGCCACACCTCTTCATACAGCATTATTCTATCACACGTCTGTATTTTGCTCTGTGGAATTCAAACGTGTAATATTTTGTAATGGGTGCCATCAAACTATATTCAGGCCAGTGGAAATTAAAATGTCCTGTGGTGCCTCTCCTGCTCCCAGTCAGCCAGTTTGACATTCTGCCCCCCCTTTAAAAAAATCTGCAATTAGTGCTTGATGGGATTATTTGTAACTGACAGAACAAGAACTCTTCAGAAAATTTGCAGTCTTTACTGCCTATTAGCTAATAACTTGCTGCTTTGTGTGACGCATAACAGACAAGGTGGACAATACACATTTCTTCAATCCGTAAAGTCCTAGCTTTTCTCTCTCTAATCTTGCCACAGCTTTATATGGCATACTTTCCTTTCTGGGAAAGTTCACCAATGTTTTGCTACATGAGAAAAGAAAATGCCGTTGTCTAATACTAGAAAAGCTGATAATACAAATAGTACCCAAGGCTGGTGTGGTTTCTCAATCTGATTATGAAATAGGCCTGTTTAATATTGCAGCAATTGTTACGCATACCAAATAAATGAGATTGTTTTGCACAAATGGTAATTTTTATAACATTACAGAATATAATTCACGAAGCACCGGTATAAAATGCCTATTAGGCCTACTGCAAGCAATAAGTTTTACATTAGGAAATAGTTTTATTATTTCATTCATACTATCTAGCTTCTGATGCAAGAGATTGAAAAGCAGTAGTACGAAATTTATATATAAATTTGGAATAGTCATATTCTTCCGTAATTTGTGTGGGTCCCCATTTCTTCTTGTTCCTCATTCTAACAAACAATCCTGCCATCACTAATTCTGCAACTATTCTTGCCAGTGTCAAAACTTAATTCTCTGATTAACTTCACTATTCCTGCCACAATCGCCGGTTTAGTTATCCCACATTTATTCTCCGGTTAGGTGTTACTACATGTTCGTACAACGCATTTTCTGTGCTACTCCCAGAATAGAACTTTAGCGGCTGCTAGCCAGGGACTATACAGGGTCATTCAAAAAGAATACCACAACTTTAGGAATTTAAAACTCTACAACGACAAAAGGCAGAGCAAAGCACTATCTGTCGGCGAATTAAGGGAGCTATAAAGTTTCATTTAGTTGTACATTTGTTCGCCATTTCAGCCAATAAAGCTTTTGGTCCCTTTTTCTTCGAAGGTGCTACTGTAACTGGACTACAGTATCTGGAGATGTTAGAGAATTGGCTGTTCCCTCAGCTCGAACAAGAAGCACAACAATTCATATTTCAGCAGGATGGAGCACCACCACATTGGCACTTATCTGTCCGTAACTACCTGAACGTCAACTACCCGAGGCGATGTATCGGCCGCCAGGCAGCCCGTGACAGAGCACTTCATCATCACTGGCCTCCAAGAAGCCCTGATCTTACCCCCTGCGATTTTTTCTTGTGGGGGTATGTTAAGGATATGGTGTTTCGGCCACCTCTCCCAGCCACCATTGATGATTTGAAACGAGAAATAACAGCAGCTATCCAAACTGTTACGCCTGATATGCTACAGAGAGTGTGGAACGAGTTGGAGTATCGGGTTGATATTGCCCGTGTGTCTGGAGGGGGCCATATTGAACATCTCTGAACTTGTTTTTGAGTGAAAAAAAAACCTTTTTAAATACTCTTTGTAATGATGTATAACAGAAGGTTATATTATGTTTCTTTCATTAAATACACATTTTTAAAGTTGTGGTATTCTTTTTGAATCACCCTGTATAACTGGCCCTTAGTCATACAGCGGTCCACCCAAACTTTTTCTATCAAAATTTCATTTTTCTTGGATACACAGAAAAGACAATACGTAAACTTTTTTGCCTGTTATTCCTGTTAGTCATTTATTTCCACTCCGGTAGTCTGAATCTATGGATTTCGCTAGTAATTATAACCATGCTGATCATTTGCAAACCCAGTCATCCACATGAACGGCGATTGGCATTCTCCAGTTTTGGATTTATTCTGCTCAGTTCATAAAGACCAGTTCCCTTTTGTCTGCAGGGAAGTTTATTTTTAGATGCGACAGGGATTCCCCTGGGTGCCTATTCCGTATCTTTCCACCACTGTGCCAATCATTTCGGTACTCAAGAGTACCGAATGGTCTAGTACTCTAATTAGAGTCTCTGCATTGTTCAGCATGCATTCCCATAGCGATACTGTTCGTGTCTAGAGAACTGAAGCTCTGTTGTCAGTTCGTGTCACGCAAGCCAATCAAAAACAAGTGATTGCAGATCCACACATGCGCACCGCAGCGCGCACGAACACAAAGCAGCTATCGGACGACACAGGTGCGCTATTTTTCCTAGTACCGAAAATTGTGTTTACGTTGCCATAACACATGACGCCGCTTTCCATCGAGCTGACGTGCCCACCTTCTTCGCCCTTGCCTCCTCCTTAACAGGATCATGCGCAGTATATCCTTTTCCATGATACTCAGCTGAAATGCATAAATTTTTTTCAGTTTCTCTGACCGCATGTTTCCATGCATGCATAATAACGATTGCGTATTTTACTGTATTCTGCAGATTGTCATAAATGCCGCATTATGTCATCTTATTTTCATTCACACTGACATTGTGTTTTGGATTTTGCATTTCAGAAAATGAGTCAGGAATAGTGTGTAGTACCACACTGTACTAATACATCTACAAAAATACCCGAAAATTGATTCTGAGAGTTTCAAAGAATAAGAAACAGAATGTGGTTATAACTTGCTCCTAGAGATCCAAATGATTAAGTAGCCCAATTCCCTATACGATATGCATCTCACGAACGAAACAGTTTCGTATATGGTGCTACAGTCTAAAAATATTATGTGGTTGAGGATTCGATCGCAGATAAATACTTGTGACAAGCAAGATTATGAAGATGATTGCTGCTAGCTACATTCCCAGTAATTTAAGTTGTGCTCTTAGATTCTTGTCTAACCACATACTTTGAAATCGTTACATATTCGGAAAAAATGGTGAATTATTTCTGACAAGAAAAAATATAAAGGTCACTGTCGGTTGTTTCACTCACAGCAATTTCATATTTTGTATTTTAAACACACAGAAATCATGGAATCACTACTGAGGAAGTGTGCTCATACATTGTAAGTAATAACGAATACTGGCGCGCGGGGGGGGGGGGGGGGGGGGGGGGAGAAAAAAAAAAAAAACTTACACGAATAACAATGTCTCAGAACATGTTGAATATGTTAAGAGGGAGGGGGAAGAAGAAGAAGAAGAAGAAGAAGAAGAAGAAGAAGAAGAAGAAGAAGAAGAAGAAGAAAGAAAACAATTTTTTTTTTGCATCCACCCATGTGCGAACCTGAGTCCGTTTCACATTCCCGTGCGCTAACCACTTGGCCATGCCAAACAACAGACAAACAGAGCTCAATTCTTTTAGTACTGTGTAAAGGAACCTAAGTTGACCGTTGACAAACGGTGCTGCGTAACTCACAAATGCGTGATAGTTTGGAAGGTTCCCAATATCAGGCTCCACATAATTGCTTTCCGTTGTTACTTGAAAGTTGTAAACACGTTTCAATAATTACTAACCCATTTGTGGGAAAAGTACACAAAGCCACTAGTAACATGAGTTCACACTCGTGTAATATATGTAAGCAGAGCTGATGTCTTGACATTTAATGATCTTTTAACTCTTATTTGCATAAAAATAACACGTATTTTGAGAGAATATTGACGGAAAACGTTTCTTTTGGATGCAATCATTCACAGTAGCAACCTAGCCTAACCATATTTCTGAGAAAGGAATATAGTCTATTATGAACTCACTTTCCAGCCGGATGCATCCTCTGGTGATTCTTTAGTAACACAATCACTAAATCCAAAGCTAAAACTGCTAAATATATTAAAAATAACAAATTAAAGTTGTATGTAAACAACAGCTCACTGACCGACAGGGCCAGACCAAAATCCAAAACCCCTCAGTACAATTGTCGTAAGATTAGTGGGAAGACCGTTCGGTACAAAGTCTCAATAGCTTACTGAATAGGATATTTCGATAAAGAACCAAAAATGACACCAATACTGAGGCTAACCTACGACACCAATCGGTATGAATGATACGGAAAAGGGCCCCTGGCAGAGACATCACATATACTATGCACTCATTCAAAAGTCAACTTAGAATTTGTTAAAACACCACAGGGATGCGATCAAATTCATAGGAGTAATCAATATACCAACTAACGCTGGATGCTGGGCGATTTGTGAAACGGGGTCTTTTTCCTCAATAATATGAGTTGCCCCCACCACCCCTGAAACTGTCGCCTGGGGCAGATACCTCTGTTTGCCCCTACCCCCCTAGTTCCTGGCCTGATGGGCGTACGTGAATATGGCAGCTTCGGCGCACCAGTAAAATTTTTTTCAGATAGCATTTGGCTGCTTGCTCCTATTGTTTATACAGCTAACTGCCACACTTCTGTAGCCAGAAATGGGAGAAGGTACTACTCATACGCGACTCAACTGAACATGCACATAAGCTGGCTTGCAACCGCTCGAACCAATCTAATGTAAACAGCAGTGACGACATGCTCATCGGAGGAAATTTGTTGTTATGAAACATTGCATAGTCTTCCAAAAGCATTTGACATATTTTGCTGTTGGCAGACACTCATATGAGCACTCTGTTGTTGTTTATGGTTTTTCCCGGATGAAAAAATTCCCAGGTTTTTCCCGGATGAAAAAATTCCAAGGTTTTTCCCAGATCTCCCGGATCATATGCACCCTGAGGATACTATCAGGACATTCATCCTGTATGGTCTACAGCAGTCACATGCTAGACTGTCTCCTTAAGTTGTTTTTATTTTCATCTACAAGTCTGATGGAGATAACCCTATGTAGAATATTCTAGAAGCAGCTCTCTCTCATAACTTGGATGCAGTAGGCCTTTTCCCGGTTGGTAACAGGTAATCATATCAAAACTGTGCTGCCTTTGGAATAATATTCTAACTTATTATTCGCGTAAGTTGCCTGCATTGCAGAACAAGTAACCTTATGTTGTTACTTCAGTATCTACCTCTAGTATTGTAACTTAATACATTTGTGGCTTGAAAAATCCTCAGCTCTCATAATCTTTGCACACAGGGCAACCCTGACATTTCTTCCATAGAACCTTACGGCTCCATTTCAGACAGTCAGTCCCCCTTGCAAGAGTACTTGTCATCCTTGGAAATACATAGAGACTACAACCAAACATACTAATACTGAAAGCTCTTTACTTACTGATTGCCAAATTCTGAAGCAACAAAGAGAAATCCAGTTTTCATAACACACATGGCAGTAGCCACAGGTACAGTATCAAAGTATTTCAGTTTTATTTCTGTAACCATATCTTCATCAGTTTCTAAAGTTATTTTGAATATGTCTCCTTGTTCTGTCTGAGCCAAGAAAAAGAACATTGATTTTGTCTTGTGCGTTGCAGAACACACAAAAATCATTCCTCGTTCGGGATCATCTAAATCATTCTGTAAAAAGAAAGCAGAAAACTAGGTCATTTTGTTAAGGAAATGACAGAAATTCAGTTCTTAACATTAACTTTATTACATTTTTCCTTTTCACACACCAATTAATGACCTATTTCCCACATGAGCCACAATTATTAATGATCAACACGTAAATTTACATAAATCAAAAAAGCAGCAAATCTGACTGTACATTCAATTAATATTTTAAAGGTCTTCTAACTAAAAGCATTTCACATCATATAAATCTTACAAAAGTTAACTAACTACAAAGGTTTTTGGATATGACTAACACTTAAGCATGGTAAATTAGCACCGTTTTCCTGAGATACAAAGTGGAGCAGAATTGAACACCCTGGTTTGACATGTGAATTACAAAAAACCAATAAAGATAATTTTTTATTTCTGAAAACTACATTCAATGCCATTTTATTTTCATTAGGTTCTGAAAATTATATCATACAGGTGACTACCTTGACTAGCGAGGCACATAATGAGCTGTTCAGAAAAGTTTTCTAAAAGTCTTCTCAGCATATCATGCATTATCCCAGCGATGACATCTGTTAATTGCCCTCTTAAGAGCTTCCTTCCTAAGTCCATGGTTGAACTCTGTCAACCCCTGCTCTGAGGTGCCCCCAAAGAACAAAAATCACAGGGGCTCAAATTTGTGGAGCAAGGGGACGATGGGATATCCCCTGTTCAGATCAGGCGGCCAGGAAACTGTTCTTGCATAATTTGGCGTGAATTACAAGGCAGTGCGAGCCATGTTACCATCCTGTTGAAACCAAATGGCCCCATGTCATTCCTCACCATACTCTATTTCAGGGTGTAAATATTTCTCCAGCATCTCGCAATAGCACATAGAGTTCAAAGTAAGAGCTGCAAGTCGACAGTCAAAAAAGTACGGCTCATTAACACCTATGGAGGACACAGTACACCAAACTGTCACTATGGGGTTGTGCAGTGGTCTTTGGTGAAGTTAACAAGGGTTTTTAGTCACCCAGTAACAAAAATTTTGCTGATGTTTTTGATCCAATTAGTGTAAGATTGTTTTGCAAGCATCTGTACATGTCACCCAGTCTTTTGGACTAAATTCTAAAACAACCAACTTATAGGGGTGTAAGTGAAGGTCAGAGTGTAAAAGTCTTCTTACTGTCCTGGACAATATTCCAAGAGCAGCTGCATGTTTCCACATAGGGCGCGATGGGAGACTGTTCAATGGATGCTCTCACTGCCACGATGTTTTCACGTGTCCTCACAGTTTTAGTCTGGCCAGCTTGTCTTCTAGGAACTGTACATCCTGTTGCCCTAACACTAGTAATCCATTTCCTAATGGTTTTAGCATCAAGAACACTGTCATGACAATTCAAACCAAACCACCCACAAAAAGCACTCTGTTGTCACCACACTATCACTGTTTTTAAAGAACGTTTCTACGACTAGCCTCTATCTTCACCAGCCCACAGCATGGTGACTACTGTAACTGTCATCGTTTGCACCACCTAATGCCACTACTCCCACTCCACTACTGCACCTGCATGCTCTTCATTGACAAACTATGGAGTCCATTGTGTCCCACCTTGTATTAATAGCACACAACACCATTTATGACGCCCAAACTATTGTTTTCCTGCCAATTCTTATGGATTTGTAGTCACCTAACATTTTTAAAAGGGCTTTGAAAGACTTAAGAACACACAAAGCAGTGTTTCACCTTGGTGCATAGAATAAAGGAGTCTGCTGAAGTACCATCTTTCAGAAAAATATCATCCACACAATTTCAACTACTGCAAGAACTGACAAGTGGGAAAATTATCACTTAATCAGCATAATAGGTCGTGCACCCACGATGCTGACAAGAATAATGTACATAAGAATGGGAAAAAAATGAGAATTTGCAAATGACGAATCAGTTTGACTTTAGGAAAGGTAAAGGCATCAGGGGCAGTTCTGATAATGCACTTGATAATGGAAGCAAGACTAAAGAAAAACCAAGACACATTGATAGGATTTGTCTACCTGAAAAAAATCATTCGACAATGTAAAATTCTGCGAAGTCTTTCAAAATTCTGAGGAAAGTAGGGGTAAGCTTGAGGGAGAGACGGGTAATTAACAACACATACAAGACCCAACAGGGAATAAGACTGAAGACCAAGAATGAAATGCTCTGACTAACGAGTCTAAGACAGGGATGTAATCTTCCACCCCTACTGTTCTCTCTCTATATTAAAGAAGCAATGACAGAAGTAAAAGGAAGGTTCAAGACTAGAATTAAAATTCAAGGTGAAAAGATATCAATGATAAAGGATTCACTAATAAAATTTACTATCCTCAGTGAAAGGAAGAATTACGAAGTAGAGAAATGTAAACAATGAGAAACTATCAGGATCAATGGTCATGAAGTAGCAGAAGTTGAGGAATTTGTTACTTAGGCAGAAAAATAACCCATGACAGACTAGGCATGGAGGACATCTAAAACAAACTAGCACTAGCAAAAAGGGCACTCCTCGACATAAGAAATCTAATATCAAACATTGGCCTTAATTTGTGGAATAAATTGCTGAGAATGTACGTTTGGAGAACAGCATTATACGATAGTGAAACATGGACTATGGGGAAACTGGAACTGAAAAGAAACAAAGCATTTGAGATGTGGTGGTATAGACTAATGTTTAAAGTTTGGTGGGCTGGTAAGGTAAATGAGGAGGTTCTGCACAGAACCTGAGGAAGGGAATAAATGGAAAACACGTAGCAGAGGGGGCTGTAGTTTTCACAAATTCTATAAAAAAAAGTCGCGTGACTAGGGCCTCCTGCCAGGTAGACTGTTTGCTGGGTGCAAGCGACTTGTGCGTCGAAGGGGATGAAAAAATAATGACGACAATTAGGACAACACATCACTCAGTTCCTGAACAGAGAAAATCTCTGACCCAGCCAGGTACCGAACCTGGGCCCTTAGGATTAACATTCTGTCACGCTGACCACTCGGCTACCATGGGCAGACACAAATTCAATATTATTGGTAACGACAACTTCATAGGTATTTAACAATTTCCAGAGATGTTAGATCAAACTTGAAATACAGTGACTTCAAAAAACCTTGTGTAGGAAGCCTAAACCAACACATGAGATACAAATCTCACATGAACGATGCAATAACCTCCATGTAATATTGCACTGCTTACGACCAACACTCAATAATTTAAGTGTTGGAGATACCCAGTGCAAAAATTTAGGCACAGCAAAATTTTTTATATTAATCACGCTTATCAATACTAATCCTCAACAGGCACATAAATAAGAAATCTTTGGTACTTTTAGACAAACTTTTTCAAGCTAAAATAAACCATGCAATGTTTTCCAGCTTATGTTACTGTTGACTCAATCCATCTATTGTGCAACAAACTGTAACCTTGATTCCTAGGTAATACACATTCTACCAGAACTTTCACTTACCAAGAGCATTCAATGACATTAACTTAAAAAAACACTACCCTAACAATCACTCAAATACTGTCAACTTACCCTGCGGCGTGGAATAGGACATCTTATGTCATGCTGATCTCCCAAATTCTTGTAAGTAAGATAGTTCTCCGAGCATATAAGAACTCCACTTGGACCATCATTGCCACCAGGAACAGAAACTAAAAAATTGGCATGTTCTTCTAAGGGTTCACTGTACTTTCTAACCACATGATTAAGACCTAAATCCAGTTCATAAAAGGTCAGTGTCTGTTGTGTCTTATGGGCTGCTTCCCCTGTTGGGTCCGTATCTGCTTCCTGTAAAACAAATGCATTTATCAAAGCTGGATGTAAGTTGCAGTATTAAGAAATAAAATATTGCAGAAATTACACAACGAAGGTAAGTCAGATTCACACATAACCAACAGTGAGGTACAAAACGATGACAGGTATATCGGAGCGTATACTTTGACACGGAAGAATTCCTGAATTTCCCAGTTTAAAATACACTTTTTCCCAGGTGAAAAAGTGAAGTGACAATATACTTCACCCTTTGAATAGTTAGTTTTATACACCAGCACAGAACTTTCTAACACTTTATGAAAAACACGATTTGTGAGTATCTTTGATGTGCAGCAGCATTTGTACGGCAAATTTTTGTAATATGAAAGCACAAACAAAAATTCCACCAAACACAGCATGACAGCTTCTGCAGCACCGAAATCAGGATATGTTATGTGACCTCACCAGCCAATGACTGCAGATATTAGCACAGAAATAGAAAAAGCTAATGGTTTAAATTAATATGCGTACCATATGGCTACAAGAAAAGCTAAACTTTCACATATAACAGTAGTTGTCAGAAAGTTCTTGCTGTGGTTTCCCTAATGTGTGGTTAGGCAGGATCAAAAGAGCAAAGCTTAAATTGCAGCAGCTGAATATTTGTGACTAGCACAATTATAAATTTCACTGCTGTGCATCTGACATTTCTTGATTTACCTGGCTGAATTCATGTTCCATCAAGCACATACTTTTCCATAGAAAAGACAATTACCTGTGAAACTGATCAAGAACTCTTGACACTTTTTTCTAAGGATAATTACACATTTTGCCATTGTTATGGCATAATTTGTAATCTATGAAAGAACTAACAAATATGAAAAATCAGCCTTTGAACTTGGCCTTTTTGAAGTGTTGGCAGAAGAGCCAACACTATGTTGCTAGAGGAGGCCGAAATGCACGCGTTTAATTACACGCTGACTGGCGTGAGGTCTGGAACAGTTAAGGGAACTAATAGTAGCAAATAAAGTACGTAGTTGATATAATACTTAACTTTAATCCACAATTGGTGTACATCGCTCTTGACGGTACATGTTATAATCTCAATATCAAATGCTATGGCGCCTTGCTAGGTCGTAGCAAATGACGTAGCTGAAGGCTATGCTAACTATCGTCTCGGCAAATGAGAGCGTATTTGTCAGTGAACCATTGCTAGTAACGTCGGCTGTACAACTGGGACGAGTGCTAGTAAGTCTCTAGACCTGCCGTGTGGTGGCGCTCGGTCTGCAATCACTGACAGTGGCGACACGCGGGTCCGACGTATACTAGTGGACCGCGGCCGATTTAAAGGCTACCACCTAGCAAGTGTGGTGTCTGGCGGTGACACCACACTTTTTATTAGCATGTGTTACGCTTTTAAGATATACCCAACACAAATGTGCCAGTAAAATTTTAAATAATGGCATAAATGGCGGCTCTTTTTTAGCACGACATTTTTCTAGTGGCTGGTCTTCAGTATTAAGTTTTCAATAAGAGTCTAACACACTATAATTTACGAAATTTATCACACATTCTCACACTTAACGTAATTCATTTTGCATAGAAAGAAATTTCCATTGAAATTAACACTTCTCAAACCACCATTTGCAATATTTTTCCATGACCTGTAAGAAATTAAACAGATGTGACATCGCACTCATCGAAACTATGCCAACACAACACATCAAAAGCAGTTTGTCGTTACAAGGTATTGCATGGTCTTTGGAACATTTCGCTGTCATCAGACAAACTGTATTTTGTTACTGTAAATGTCATTTCCTCTGCAACTGAAGTTTTATTGCAGCAGTATTATTCAGCAGTAGCAAGCTAAAGCAAAATTCTTTGTGCATCAGTTCCTATCAGCCAAAAATCACAACTGAAAACTAAAACAATTTAAAATTCTTGACTTTTCCACAGCGTATATGCAGTGTATGGGGAAGAAAAATCAAACCTGGCATAGCCTAGTCTTGCATGACCTGTCACAGGCATCAAGAAAACCACTATTGCTATTACAACCCAACCCAACTATTGCAGCGGCTTGTTCCTTTGGCTCTTGCCTTGGCACATTTTCCCCTCTGCCCTTCAAACTGCTACCCTTTGTTCAACCCAATCAATTTCCAGATGAGCGTGTATTGATGGTTAACCTTAACCAGATGTACGTAAACATCACAGTATCCATATCCTGTGAGACCTCAATTTAGTGAAAACTAACCCTCATGCAGAGATGGCAGTAGACCTTTTGTGTTGGACATCATACTGGTGTGGGTGTGGAGGAGCTCCACCTCAAAAGGTTCGTTTGAGCAGTTACCAGACAGCATGCTGTACTGCGCATGCGCAGCTACGATGACAGACAGCTTGTCCTTGGTGCTTGCTCTGCTCATACACTTTTCTGGTGGAATTTCGTGCGTGGTGGGGCGTCACATGACCATGGGCAGCCCTGCGGCATGTTGTTGAGAGGACATACAGAGTTGTACTTAGAGCAATTGTTTTATCATATCCCACCCCGATAAACGATGCAAATAAGGAAGCACTTCTTGGCAAATTTTCATTTCAAAATTAGACTCCACAACTCTAAGTACGATAACTTTTTTTTACACCGGAATAAAGAACAAATTTCATGACTATTTCAAAATGTGTAAATAATTAACAAGGTTGTCTGTGAGGCAAAGAAACTGTACAACTGACAGTTTATATTCTACTCTAGGAATAAATATGAAGCCATGTGGGGAGTCAAAATGATAAAACACGGTATGCTGCCAGTCTAAAATTTAGCATAGATTGGCATTCTATAAATGTAAGACGTAAACACAAATTAAGAAATAATTTCAGGCCTAGAGGAAGTACTAGACATGTGCCTTGTGATCGAAAAACACTTTCATAGAAGGCAGATCTACAAAAATTCTGCTACAGCTGTCATTACATTTGAAACAAAATATTTAGTTCAAAACTACTGACCAAATTTGCCTACTTAGTCAGCTTCAAGTCAATGTGGGCGTATGTTCGTACGTATATAGCATTAAGAGATCTTTCAGTGTCATAAAAGGAAAAGGACATCAGAGACTACTCCAGCAGCATCGGAATTTCATAAACCATACTAAAATGCTTCATTCCGATCTAATTGAACATTTTTATGTCCAAATGCACTGTGAAGTACCTGATATTCAGCTTTTCATGTGGTTTTCGTGATACCAATTTTCTTGGAGGGACAGTACTGTGTTTGGTTCTTTATTATGGTATAACATCATTCATCCCAGAAAATGAAAATTTGCACTTGAAATTGAACGAGGTTGAAAGTATCCAATAGTGCGGAATGAAACACTTTGTTTCAAATAAACTAACTGCCTCAGCGGAAAAAAAATAATAGAAGCTATTTTCTCTATAAAACAGACAGAAATAGCTTCATTAAGACATTAATGGTTGATTGCTAATAACATGGAAATAACATAAAATCAGAAAATTGGAACTACCAATTTATTTTGGTCTTTCATGATTATGAGAATGTGTATTAATTCACTTGATGGCTCCCAACCACAGGAATCTGATTTGATTTCATTTGACGTGGGAGCTGTAACCCAAGAGACCAGCAATATTACGAAGACACGAAACATACGTGGGTCACGTGGGGAAGGACCCCCACCCTCCCCCACTATAACTCAGCTTGCTCTGCGCATACGTGAATCTGGCAGCTTGGCTGCGCCAGAAAAATTTCTCTTGGTAGCTTCTGGCTACTTGCTGCTACTGATCATACAGCGAACAGCCACGGTTCAAGTAGCCAGAAGCTGGAGGAAGGCACTGCTCATACACGAATTCAGCTCTGCGCACGTGCACGAGCCCGCTGGCAACTGCTCATACGAACCTTTATTAAGAAAAAAATTAATCCAACAGTGCATATCACAAAACCAATTAGGGGCAGATAGTTACATGTAACTAGCTTTAACTTTATAGGCTGGTTAGAATTTACAGTACATACCTCATAATCAATTTCCAAACAAGCAAACATTGGATTTTCAAAACCAACATCCACTCCAACCATGTGGTAAACTAAAGTGTTACTTTTGTGGGCTTCCAATGGTGAAGAAATGGTAAGCCTTGCCTCAGCATCTCTGTTCAGGATATATACTAACTTCTGCTTCTCTATTGCTCCTGCAATAGATAATTTACATCACAATTACACAAATCATATCCAATTTAACTTCAGACTAAAAGCTATAACAAATGGCTATACAACTGAAGGAAATAATAGTAAAAAAAATGGAAAATCCAGTATGGAATGTAGCATTATGAAAAGGATAGTGTGTGTGTGTGTGGGGGGGGGGGGGGGGGGGATGATGATGATGATGATTATTTGTGACCTACACCTGTGTTTAGATGTCCTGAACGCTTCCATGCTTTACTAGACATTGTAATACTGAAAGCGGTATGCCCTTGCTTTTTCCTGTCTTCAAAGCCGCTCATAAGAAACCAGTTTACCATCAACTCTGAGGCAAAGTGTAACTTTTCATTCTTCACATTAATAAAATAATCATTATAGGTGAAAAAAGTGATATCTGAGAAAGCCTGATACTTTTAGGTTTTCAATCTAGCACTCCTTCAAACTAAATTTCTCTGCATGATTATGTTGATAAAATTATTGCAACAGACTGGGAAAAAATGCAACCAACAGAAAAGTCAAGGCCCTAGTCCATCCCAGCTATATCTGCTATGTTAGTGGCATGGTCAATTAGAATCAAACTCAAACTCAGAAATCAAAGACAGGACCAAGAAAGGCTTAAAACTGCTCAAACAAATCGTTTTACACTGATCATTAATGGGAAGTATATACGCAAAAGTACTGTTGCAATAGTTATATTTTTCCAGGGCATTTCAATGAACTGAACTCTTTCTGCAGGACAAGTCATTCTTCATTAAGAAGAAAACCGTTTGAAAGAAAATATATCTTAGGGTAAACAGGAATTTTATGAATGTCTCCTGTTAATTTGTTTACTTTTGGACAACTACATGCATACATCAGTGCCTTGTTGTTCTTATCAGTGTATATCAGCAACACGGACCAAAGCAGTATCATCACAATGCATGCAGTTACCCAATATTACAGGAATTACACTGAATATATATTAATGTCATAATTACTTTTGTTACAAACAAATTTATTAACTAATAAAATAAACGTTAACAAATGAATGCACACTGCAATAAACTTGAGCCCAATTTATCAGTGTACTGAACAATAAATTTTACTATTGTTAAGGAATAATATTAGCTATAGGATACACACTTTCTTTTTTGCCATAAAATACTTCAAATATTCCCTTACATCCACTGCTTCAAAATAATGCAAGCAATGAACAGTATAAATCCTGACATCTATTATTCACACATTCCTTGCCATGATTCACACTTTCCCTTGCTGTCAAATTAGACTAAACTCTCTAGCATACAGTACTGAAATTATCATGTCTTTCTGCTTTCATATACGAAGCACAGATGACACACAGAGTGAACAACAAACTAAAAATGCAACACAGTTAGGACACCACAGAATGACAAAGCCAAGGAGCATGGTACTTTATGCAGAGAAGGCTGGTGGTGACCCAAAACAAGCAAACATTTGTCTGAAGTCTTTTAGTCTCGCAACTTGTCGATTTTGCTATTCCTCACACCTAATGTGCAAGTGTCTACACCTCTTTCAATATCCATCTGTTTCTAATCTTGGCAGTATTTACGTACAGGGAATGTTCTACTGCACATAGTACAGTAAAAAACTGCATGACAATTTAAAAGACAAAAATCAATATCAGTTTTCAAACAACAAAGTTGCTCTCTTCACATCATAAATTCAAATGTACAATCTGCTGACAAATAGAATGCCATCATCTGGTTAACAGAGAATCTAGAA
Source organism: Schistocerca americana (assembly GCF_021461395.2). NCBI lineage: Eukaryota > Metazoa > Arthropoda > Insecta > Orthoptera > Acrididae > Schistocerca > Schistocerca americana. Next base: position 125,168,771 of record NC_060121.1, read on the forward strand.
GCATTAGGTTCGTATGAGCAGTTGCTAGCGGGCTCGTGCGCATGCGCAGAGCTGAATTCGTGTATGAGCAGTGCCTTCCTCCTGCTTCTGGCTACTTTGAGTGTGGTTGTTTGGTGTACGAGCAGAAGCAGAAGTAGCCAGAAGCTACCCGGAAAAATTTTCCTGGCACGCCCAAGCTGCCAGATTCGCGCATGAGCAGAGCAAGCTGAGTTATAGTGGGGGGGGGGGGCCTTCCCCACGTGACCTGTGGCCGTGTACATGTTTCGTGTCTTCGTTTACAGCTCCCACGTCAAATGAAAACAAAACAGATTTCTGTGGCCGGGAGCCATCAAGTGAATTAATATACATTCTCATAACCATGAAAGACCAAAATAAGTTAGTAGTTTCAATTTTCTGATTTTATATTATTTACACATTATTAGCAATCAACCACTGATGTCTTAATGAAGCTATTTCTCTCTATTTTATAGAGAAATTTGCTTCAGTTAATTTTTTTTCTGCTGAGGCAGAAGAGGTGTTGAATAGGATTGGGGAGAAGAGAAGTTTGTGGCACAACTTGACTAGAAGAAGGGATCGGTTGGTAGGACATGTTCTGAGGCATCAAGGCATCACCAATTTAGTACTGGAGGGCAGCGTGGGGGGTAAAAATCTTAGAGGGAGACCAAGAGATGAATACACCAAGCAGATTCAGAAGGATGTAGGTTGCAGTAGGTACTGGGAGATGAAGCTTGCACAGGATAGAGTAGCATGGAGAGCTGCATCAAACCAGTCTCAGGACAAGACCACAACAACAACAACGAGGCAGTAGGTGTATTTGGAATGAAGTGTTTCATTCCGCGCTATTGGCTACTTTCAACCTCGTTCAATTTCAAGTGCAAATTTTCAATTTTCTGGGACGAATGACGTTATACAATAATAAAGAACCAAACATAATACAGTACTGGACCTCCAAGAAAATTGGTATCACAGGAACCACATGAAAAGCTGAATTTCAGGTACTTCAGACTCCATCTGGACATAGAAATGTGCAATTAGAGCGGAATGGAGCATTTTAGTATGATTTATGAAATTCCGATGCTGTTGGAGTAGTCTCTGATGTCCTGTTCCTTTTATGACATTGTAAGATCTATTAATGCTATATATGTACGAACATACGTAAACATTGACTTGAAGCTAAGTAGGCAAATATGGTCAGTAGTTATGAACTAAATATTATGTTTCAAATATAATGACAGCTGTAGCAGAATTTTATAGATCTGCCTTCTGTGAAAGTGTTTTTCGATCACAAGGCACTTGTCTAGTACTTCCTCTGGGCCTAAAGTTATTTCTTAATTTGGGATTACGTCTTAAATTTACAGAATGCCATTCTATGCTAAATTTTAGACTGGCAGCATACCATGTTTTATCGTTTTAACTCCCCACATGGCTTCAAATTTATTCCTAGAATAGAATATAAACTGTCAGTTGTACAGTTTCTTTGCCTCACAGACAACCATGTTAATTTTTTCACATTTTGAAATAATCATGAAATTTATTGCCCTTTATTCCGGTGTAAGCTACATAACAAACTGTCTTTTTTGTTGCAAGTAATTTGGATTCCATCCTAGTAGCTTTTTGCAGTGCTGTGTAGATGTAAACCTGTTGGAAATGCTACATAACAATATTGCAGAGTACGAACTTTTTTTAAAAAAAAAAAAAAAAACTGTCAGTCACCCCTTAGCAAAATTTTATGGTACTTCAAGCTGTGGAGTCTAATCTTGAAATAATATTTTGCAAGAACTGCTTCCTTATTTGCATCCTTTATCTGTGTGGGATATGATAAAACAATTGCTCTAAGTACAATTCAGTATGTCCTCTCAACAACATGCCGCATGGGCGGCACGGCTACACATGGTCATGTGATGCCCCACCAGAAATACGATAAAAAGCGTATGAGCAGAGCAAGCACCAAGTACGGGCTGCCTACGTCATCGTAGCTGCACACGCGCAGTTCAGCCTGTTGTCTGGCGCTTTCTGGTAACTGCTCAAACGAACCTATTTGCTAAATGTTTTTACATTTTACATGACTCACCATAAATGGCAGTAAGTCAAGTAAAAGAAAAATAATGCAAAATCTGTGAGGTGGTATTACCTACATCATCTGCAACTGTGCTAATGCTGTTTATTAACTAGTTCTTCCTTTCACATAATAGTTTGTACAGCCCAATGTGCATGTCTTAGGACATGCTCTGACAAAACACAAGAGCAGAGCTGGACAGGAAAGCACTCACTGGAGGGGAAGGCTTGCCGGCCTCCTGTCTTAGGAAAGCGTACTGGCAACCCATGAGAGAAATGACAAACTATCTAATGCTTCTGAATACTATTCCATTGCTAAGACTTCAAGAGCTCTAGTGTCGCGAGCCAATTGGGTGGTAGTATGCAGCATCCAATCAGAATCAATGAATGAATTATTTCTTTCGGCATAAGATACGAACTGATTATACATATTGAACACCTATTAAAAAGTATTAAAAAAATAAGAGTTTCCCATTCATAAAAAGAAGAAGAAGAAAGTCAATGTGGCATGTGTTGTGTTGACGTTTACACGTGAAACCATGTAAAATTCAGCTGCTGCAAGCTCTTCGTGAAGGTGACAAGCAACAAGTGGAGTTCTGCAACATTTAACATGTTTTGTGCAGTTTCACGTGAAAAGGTGTATGGTCCATTTTTCTTTGCCAAAAACACTGTTACAAGAAACATGCACTTCGATATGCTTGAAACTATTTTCCCACAGTTGGATACCAATTCGAATGACTTCATTTACCAACATGATGAGGCACCGCTACACTGGTATCTGGAATTGTGGGAATTTTTAAATCAAAGGATTACTGAATGATGGCTCAATTGCACTGGACCAAATGATTCAGCCTTACATTACTCGCCTCCATAGTCACTATGTGATTATTTCTTGTGGGTGTTTATAGAAGACTGTTAATGCACCTCCTGTTACCAACAACAATGAAGGGACAGACACTGCGTAACAGCAGCTGTGGAAGCTGTAAATCAAGACGTGTTTGCTGCATTGTGGGAACAATCTGAATACAGCACTGGCATATGCCATGCATCTCAAGGGGGGCATATTGACCACCTATGAAAAAAAAGTTTCCCATTCGTCAAAAAACATAATTCATTGTATATATTTATTAGTTTCAGAAATACAGACATGCCAAATCTGATGATGCTTTTTGGTACACCCTGTGTTTACAATATGGAGAGTCAAAAAATAGTATTAACTGATCTGCTTTTCAAGTTGCTTATCGATTTACCTATTACTGGCACACAGATACGTCTGGGACCTCTGTTACATTAGAATACGGCAGTCTGGTTGTTAAGTTGTCAAAGTCAACAAATGTGAATAGAAGGAAACTAGACGTGCTGACACTGTAGGTCAGCGATTTGATGAAGCAAACAAATCTCAACACAAAAATACAACTGTCATAATAGATTGGACACACAGCCTACACCGAGATCTACATGGTCATTTTGATGACCTACTCTTACGTCTCAATTTGCGGTTTTGACAAAAACTGATGTTGAATTCTAAACCTACAGATCCTTAGAAATTATGAATGATTAATGATAACAGACTCTATAGGTTCATCCTATTTCACTGCCAACACTCAATACACAATTTGTCACCAAAACCAGATTGTAACACAACTGGCATACACCAGAAGTGCAGTTTTACCCTACCGCAGCCCATCAAGACTGTATTCTTGTATTGTCTGCTTTCTGTGCATACTTTACATATGTGCACACACTTGGTTTTGAATTGCACAATGTACAAACAGCATATTTGGAACAGAGATTTGAGACGACATTCTTATACACAATGTAACAATTCCGAACTTCGATTATATCAACCTATACAAAAAACAGATTTGATACACTTCTAATGAGCCAGTGCATCTAACATTTTTCCCAATGTGTAAATTATAATATGAAAGCTGGAGATATAAGCTTAGGAATGATGGAACTGAATGTGACAAAGATATTTTCCATGGTGGTAACTAACATTACAAGTGTCCCCAATGTGCATGACAAGACAGACAACCTGCATTTTAACAGAAACAAAAATCCAAAACTCTTTCAAACTATTCAAAGTTACATGCCCAAGTTAGTTTGCACATTTGAAATTCTTTCACCACTTTGCTGAACAATAGACTGGTTCTATAAAACATCACAATCACTTTGTCTTATGCTAACATGAACACTAACCTAACTTTTAACAGTGGCAATACAAGCTAAATGCAACACACCAACTTACCAATCATCACAGCTCTTCCCTTGGGATCAATAGCCAGGTACTGTCCTGGCACTATCCTCCTACATCCACTCTTCCCAAAAGTTTCCTGATGAACTTTCTCAAAAATATTTTTTGATGGTGAATACTCTAGAATCACTATTCTTCCTGAATCTGAACCAACTACTATATAATCTGAAATGAACAAGAATTTAAACTGTTACAAAACTTCCAGTGAAACATGAAGAATATAGCATTCAAATTGTTAGTGCACTGACAAACCTTTTGTCCCACCAGTAAGACGGAAAGCCATCAGAGACCGAATAATTCCAAACACTTCCACAGTCAGCAATGTATGAACTTTTCCTGTGTTTGGATCTGGTCTCATAAGCTCCAAAGATTTCCCACGGGAAACTAAAATCTCTTGAGTCTTACTGCCACTGAAGTTTCCATGGACAGCATGAGTAATGCCAGTGGCACGCTGTAGTGTTAAATTGTATAGATGCATCTTCTGTTTTTCTTATTCTTGGAAACCTGAAACTATTAACTTCTGTATGAAATATAAAATCTCTTCACAATATATATCCAACTACTTTTGACAATATCTGCAGAAATCTTCAATCTGCCAACACAAATACTTTACATTAACTGCTGTAGCCAGTTAACTGTTTTCTGTTGGATAAATGTAATACAAGTCCTAAGCCTGATACATCCCACAAAAAACAGCATCATCTGAATTAAACGGAATGAAACACCATAATTATTTTATGGTGAGTATAGGACAATATCATGTGGTTGCTTGAAACAAATCCCAATAATCATTAAATTCAATGTCAACATTTTAAATTTTGGACATCATATATTCCAACACAGGGAATTTCTTGCAAGCATTCCATTTCCAGAGATCAAACTAATTATGTAATACAATTATAGCAAAAAATATGTCCACAACTGATCCCAAGGCTCTACCACAACTTGAAAGACTGAGAATCTATAAAATCTGAGTAGTGTATCAATGTTTTTCAATGATTACATTAACCTTCCTAACACCAAGCAGTATTGGATCTGACATTTATTTTCATTTGCACAGGGAACTGTGCTAGTGTATGTCATACATATATTTATTTTTTTTTTACACGCATCTGGTTCCATAGGACCAAACTGACTAGCAAGTCTCTGGTCATGGAATGTGTCAGTGCATGAAATTACAACAGAAAAGTAATAACAGATAAAATGTTTATTAATTCTAAAAAGACATCGAACTATAAGTTTATGTAAATGCAGGTTGGCTGGCAGCTTTTCGAGGAGCTCTTTCCGGTGTGGGGGAGTAGCCACGTATGTGAAAAACGGCATCCCACTTGAGTCAATTGATGTTTCAAAGTACTGCACTGAAAAGGTGTTTGAATGTTGTGCAGGTGTGGTTAAATTTAACAGAGCTAAACTTCTAACTGTTGTTATTTATAGGTCCCCAGACTCAGATTTCGCAACATTTTTGCTAAAGCTAGAGGAGGTTCTTGGTTCACTTTATAGGAAATATAAAAAGTTAGTTACACGTGGTGACTTCAATATTAATTGTATAAGTGATTGTGCAAGGAAGAAGATGCTGGTAGACCTCTTTAATTCATATTATCTTATGCAAACCGTATTCTTTCCAATGAGAGTGCAAGGGAACAGTAGAACAACCATAGACAACATTTTTGTTCATTCATCATTACTAGAAGGGCATTCTGTTAGCAAAAAGGTGAATGGCCTTTCAGATCATGATGCACAAATTTTAACTTTAAAAGATTTTTGTGCTGCAACACGTGTTAAATACAGTCATCAGCTGTTCAAGTTGCTGTAGAGACCTTTGTAAACCTTATAAAGGAACAAGAGTGGCAAGATGTTTATAGTGCTGATACAGTAGATGATAAATATAATGCTTTTCTCAAGACTTTTCTCATGCTCTTTGAAAGTTGCTTTCCGTTAGTGTGTTCAAAACAGGGTACTATCACAAACAGGCAGCCTGGGTGGCTGGCTAAGAGAGATAAGAATATCTTTTAGAACAAAGTGACAATTATATCAAAACGTTAGAAACAGTCAAAGTGTAAATGCAGCAGCCGATTACAAACAGTATTGTGAGGTGCTTAAAAATGTTATTAGGAAGGCAAAAAGTATGTGGTATGCAGATAGAATAGCTAAGTCTCAGGATAAAATTAAAACCATATGGTCAGTCGTAAAGGAAGTTGCTGGTCTGCAGAGACAGGTCGAGGATATAGAATCAGTGCGTAGTGGGAATGTCCGTGTTACTGATAAGTCGCATATATGTACAGTATTTAATAATCACTTTCTGAATATAGCAGGTGAACTAAATAGAAACCTAGTCCCAACAGGGAATCATATAGCGCTCTTAGAAAACAGTGTTCCGAGACTGTTACCTGAAATGCTCCTCCATGATACTGACAAGAGGGAGATTGCGTTAATAATTAAATCACTAAAGACCAAGAACTCATGGATATGACGGGATATCTAGCAGAATACTGAAGTATTGTTCTATGTATCTTAGGCCAGTTCTCAGCCATATCTGTAACTTTTCCTTTAGGAGTGGTCGGTTTCCTGACCGATTAAAGTACTCTGTAGTGAAGCCATTTTATAAAAGGGGAGACATTGATAATGTTGACAATTTTAGACCTATTTCTATGCCATCGGTGTTTGCTCAAGTTATCGAGAAGGTTGTATATACAAGGTTATTGGAGCATTTAAATTCACATAATTTGTTGTCAAATGTTCAGTTTGGTTTTAGAAATGGTTTAACAACTGAAAATGCTATATTCTCTTTTCTCTGTGAGGTTTTGGACGGATTAAATAAAAGGTTGCGAACGCTAGGTGTTTTCTTTGATTTAACGAAGGCTTTTGACTGTGTTGACCACAAAATATTACTGCAGAAGTTGGACCATTATGGAGTAAGGGGAGTAGCTTACAATTGGTTCGCCTCTTACTTTAAGAACAGAAAGCAGAGGGTAATTCTCTGCAATATTGAGAGTGGTAGTGATGTTCAGTCCCAATGGGGCACTGTTAAGTGGGGCATTCCCCAAGGGTCGGTGCTGGGGCCACTGCTGTTTCTTATTTATATAAATGATATGCCTTCTAGTATTACAGGTGATTCAAAAATATTTCTGTTTGCTGATGACACCAGCTTGATAGTGAAGGATCTTATGTGTAATACTGAAACAGTAACAAATAATGTAGTTCATGAAATAAGTTCGTGGCTTGTGGAAAATAATTTGATGCTAAATCACAGTAAGACTCAGTTTTTACAGTTTCTAACTCACAATTAAACAAGAACAGATATTTTGATCAGACAGAATAGGCATATTATAAGCGAGACGGAACAGATCAAGTTCCTAGGCATTCGGATAGATGGTAAGCTGTTGTGGAAAGCCCATGTCCAGGATCTTGTTCAGAAGCTAAATGCTGCTTTATTTACCATTAGAACAGTATCTGAAATAAGTGACACTTCAACACGAAAAGTAGTCTACTTCGCATATTTTCATACGCTTATGTTGTATGGTATTATTTTTTGAGGTAATTCTTCTGATTCAAAAAGGTTATTTTTGGCTCAAAAACGGGCTGTTCAAGCTATATGTGGTGTAAGTTCGAGAACCTCTTGTCGACCCCCATTCAAAAATCTGGGAATTCTGACATTGCCCTCACAGTATATATTTTCATTAATGTTGTTTGTTGTTAGCAACATTAGCCTATTCCCAAGAGTTAGCAGCTTTCACTCAGTTAATACTAGGCAGAAATCAAATCTGCATGTAGAATGCACTTCCTTGACTCTTGTGCAGAAAGGAGTGCAGTATTCTGCTGCATCCATTTTCAATAAGCTACCACAAGAACTCAAAAAAAATCTTAGCAGCAGCCCAAACTCTTTTTAAGTCTAAACTGAAGAGTTTCCTCATGGCTCACTCCTATTCTGTCGAGGAGCTCCTGGAAGAGCTAAAAAATTAAGCAAACTCCAGTGTTACATTGTTGATTTTCTTCATTTAAACTTACGATTGTCACCTGAATATGTTTTTTTATATTTCATTTTATCTGTTTCTAATATCGTGTTATAATTTCATGTATTGACTCGTTCCATGACCATGGAGACTTCTCCTTAATTTGGTCCCACGGAACAATAAATAAATAAATGCAATCAATATAACACAGAAATCAGTTTTCATAGAACTCCTTGACAATAGAAGTGATGCAGGAGGAAATTTTTCAGTTTAGATTTGAAAGAGTGGATTATTGGTAAGATTTTTGAATCCTTAAGGAAACTTAATGAAAATGTATGCAGCAGACTACTGCACACCTTTTTACACAAGAGTCAATGAAGTGTGATACAAATGCAGGTTAAATTTCTGCCTAGTATTAACTGAGTGAAAGCTGCTAATTCGTGGGAATAAACTGATATTGTTAACCAGAAATTATGGTAAAGAATATACATGTAGGTGGGCCAATGTCAGAATACCCAAACATGGGTCAACATGAGTTTCGCAGTTACATCACTCTTAGCCTAGATCACCCATTTCTGAGCCAAAATTACCCTTTGAGAATGGAAAGAAATACCCAAAATATAATACCGTATTTCAAAAGGTAATGAAAATAAGCAAAGTAGACTACTTTTCGTGCATCACTTCACTTCAGATACTTCTAATCACAGCAATAAGTCTCTTAACAAGATCCTGGACATTGACTTTTCACGAGAGTTTACTATCTGAACACCTACAAATTTGAACTGTCCAGTCTCACTAATCATATGCTCATTCTGTGTAATTAAAAAATCAGGTTCTGTTGAACCTTGTGTTAAAAACTGTCTTACTGTGGTTTGGCATTAGTTTATTTCCTATAAGCCATGAATTTATGTCTAACTGCACTATTTGAAACAACGCCAACATTGCATACAGCAATCTTTACTACCAAGACAGTGTCATCAACAAACAAATATTATCCTCTGGAACTCCCATTGAACTGTGCCCCCTTGGACCCCACATTATATCAATTCTCAATACTGTGGAGAATGACCTTTTGCTGTCAAAGTATGAGGTGAACCAATTGTGAGCTACTCCCCATTTCCATAATGGTCTGACTTCTGGAGCAATATTTTGTGAACACAAACACCTTAGTTAAAAAACCCGTAGCATTCAAAATCATTGGTTAATCCATCCAGTACCTCGTAGAGAAAAGAGAATACAGCATTTTCAGTTGTTAATCCACTTCTAAAACCAAACTGTACTTTTGACAGCAAATTATGTGAAATGAAATGATCAATTATTCTTATATACACAGCCTTTTCAATAACACCAGCAAACACTAATGGCACAGATATAGGTCTACAATTGTCTACATTAATCCCTTTCCTCCTGTTATAAATCAGTGTTACTACTGAGTAATTTAACCGTTCAGGAAACTGACCATTCCTAAAATGTGCAGCATATGTATCTGCTAGATACTATCATACTCAGAGTCCTTGTCTTAGTGATTTAATTACTGACTCAATCTCCCTCTGGTCAGTATGACAGGAGTATTTCCAATATGTCTCAGAAGGGCATTATCCAAGAGTTACAAGACTCCCTGGAGAAACTAAGTTTTTATTTAATTCACTAGCTATGTTCAGAATATTGTACATACATATGGCATCAGCACCAGAAACATTTTTACCACATACCATCTTTACATCATCAACATTGTGCTGCTGACCAGATACTTCCTTCACGACTGACCACATGGTTTTCATTTTATCCTGTGAAATACCTATTCTATTCATGTACTGCAAACTCTCTTCTTTCCTATAACACTTAGGCACCTTACAGTACTGTTTGTAATGGGCTACTGTAGTTCAACTGTGACTACATGTAACATTGATATAATTCCCACTTTCTTCTACAGTATCCCATTTAGAATATTCTAATAAAAAGCAATTTTCAAAGAGCATGAGAAATATGCTACAGAAAGCATTATCTTTGTCATCTATGTTATCAGCACAACAAGCACCATACCTACTCTTGTACCTTAAGAGCTATAAAAAACCTCCATAGCCCCTGGATTAGCTCTTCTACATAGTTTGTAATTATATATGTTTGTTTAAAAACCTTTCGGTGTTAAAATTTGTGTATCATGGTTGGATTGGCAATTCACCCCTTTACCAACAGAATGCCTACCTAGTAACAATCAAAAATATTGTCTATTCTTACTACTGCTCTCCTGCACCCTGGTTGAAAAATATATATATATATATATATATATATATATATATATATATATATATATATATATATATATATATATATATATATATTCTTCTTCAGATCGTATGAATTTAGATCTTCCAATGTCCTTTTTCTTGCACAATCACCTACAAAATTAACGTGCCACCAGTTTGAGTAGGTATCTTTTCCAGATCACCATCTACATCACACTCCCCAACACTATCAAGAATATTCCTAGCTCCACCCACATCACTACCTGATCCTCTTTCATAAAACTCCTACATAACTTCCCTATGTTAACAGTCAGCTAACCCACAATACTTCACAATGCTGGTGAGTTGGTACTCACTCCCAACACTTCTTCCAAATGCTGGCCTACACACTGTCATGTGATCTATCTAACAGCACAGCCTCCTTTATATTTGAAATTGCAGCTGTCTTAAGGTCCGTAACTGCTGTGGTCGGCTGCATGTTTCCCACACCTACAAGAGGCTCCTCTCCACTAAACCAACAGTTGTAAGATTTATTGGTGATACAAAAAGTACAACTATTTGAATATCTCCTCCTCCTCCTAAATAAAAAGTACCTAATTTATAAAAGGCAAAATAGTTTAACTGTCATATACAACACGGCCTGATATTCCACCTTGTGGCAGGAAGGTTAACCTTGTAAAATTATATTCAATAAGATTTGTTACGTGCAGAGACATCAGATTTCAAAAAACACCCATCCTAGATAATTTTCCACTATGAACACGATGCTCCATCGGGCAATTCCGAGCAAAAGCTTACATAAACACCAAAATTTCCTTACATCTCTAACTTCCACATATGTTAATATAACCAGGAACACTAAAATGCTGGCTTCCAAATTCAACTGTGTGGCCTAAGCAAACCCCTAAGCAAAACACACGATTAATTACTGACGATGTGTTACTTTATAAATACGCATTAAAGGAAAGCGCTATTCACGATACCGGTTGTTCTCCACATTACACAAAATGAATAAAATTCTGGCGGCTGCACATCGCTACTCTGGGGCTGCAAAAAATATCTAGCACGTATAACCCCACCTCACCCCCTGCCGCAATGACAAAAAAATTACAGAAAAGTAATTAAACACTGCATTACAATCCGGTGCCCATAAATGGAGAAAAATGCTTGGGAGCCGATTGGAAAACAATTCCAAATCAGAATGATAGACATACAGAATAGCAATAATTGTTACTTAACTTCATCAAAGTTAAACAGCGAAACTCAACGAAGCAAATCAGGACATAACGAACTCTATACGAAAAGAACGAATATTAATATACATTAATTCAGAAATAATACGTCATGTATCAACACAGTAAGCACAAAAAACTTATTAATTACCTCTAAGTTTAAAAACGGCCGTTATGTGCAAAACAATTATCCATTTCTGAGAAAACTTCTACCACCGCCACGACACACTTTCTAATATGGCTACCAGCAAAATGAGAAAGAGGCAGCCAACTGCGAACTGATGTAGCAGATCTCTGAACGGCAACCGGAAGTACAAAATGGCTTCCATAGGCGTAGCCCCCACCCTCAACAACAGAATCAGAAGTGGGGGAACAACGACCCCTGAGTTCGCTCGTATTTTATGCCAATTTAAATTGGCCGTAAATCGTCACGTCGCATCAGCTACCCACACATTAGCGGATTTTAGTAACGGGTCGCAGATACTTCCGACGGATTCTGCGAAACCTGCAGGCCTTGCCTGTTGGTAGAACGGGTGGAAACAAGAGACTTCTCCGACACATTATTTATGCTCAGAAATTAAAAGCAGTTCTAAACTCCGGTTAATTCGCATATGCTCACTACAGGGTGATATCTCTCGCAGGTGCTGAATAGTCAAAAGGAAGGTTGATACGCGTTGAATCTATCGCTGATAATGAAGAAGTCTCCCATCGTAGAGATCGTTGTATAGCAAGCTGTCTGCTGTGACTTCCGCTTCCAGAACATTGAGAGGCATCTCTGTGTTAGCTGCTGAAATCGTCCGAATGTTAGCTGGAAGTCGTTTGAACCACAACATGTGGCTGGAATTTCCTGGTAACAAATCTGTCCCCATCAAGTACTTAAGTTCCTTCAGTAGCTATTTGGGAGACTTGTCTCCTAATTGTTTGCCTCTAAGTAATCTTTGGAACTGTATCTTTTTTATCAAAAGTAACACTGATATTGCAACACAGTTCTGCTTGAACTTTGTGCATTTCATTTAAGTGGGTCTCAACACAATGAAATAGATCCACATTATCCCTAACACAACGTTACTTGAAGATTCTCTCTGCGCGAACCATAATTTCGGTCGTGTCATTCAGACTGGCGAAATTTTAAAGTGTCTGAGAATCCTCCCTTGGGTAAATGTTGGATGTAACCCAAAGTGCTCACTGGATGATGGGACTTGCCCTGGACTCTTGAACGGTTGGCGTGCTCTGCTGCGTTTGCTCTTGCTTGTTGCTCCCAGTGTTCATGTTAGCCATTGATGTAGCAATTCCGAAGACTTTAGCATACGCTATATAGGGTCACTGCTGTAAAAGTTTTAGCTTCTAAGGTAAGCAGACACCTACTCTAACTGAATCAAACCATGTTTTGAAAAACCCAAGATTATTTCACCACAAATTAACACCTTCGCAAGCATGTCACAGTAGGAGAAGTGTCCATCAAACAGCTACAGCAAAGTAAAGTGATCTAAAATATACCACACACTAATTATATTCCATTGTCCATGACCAATAGGTAGATCGCTGAGGTCGCTATATCCATGTTAACTTGGCTCACTTTAAAGGGAAGGCAGTGTGAATAGAAATATGCATGATATACTATTACACTTAAATTGTTGAAATTAAGCTGCATACAAGATTCATAATCTCTGGACACATTGTAGCCACTCCATGCCAATTTCACAAGTGATAATTTTTTGTTGAAAGTAAATAATTTCAAACATTTGTAATGTTTGGGCATTAACTAAAATATAGTTTACTAACATTGACAATACATAGCAGATAATTAGTACCAATGAGCAAAAATATTCATATCATTATATGCATACAATGAAAATACGTAAAAACATGTTAATGAAGACAGTATTAAGTGGCAGGAATGATTCAAATCTTGTTCAGTTAATATTTTGCATTACTACTACTCCAACATATGCCAATCACAAATGAGAAGCAGAAATGTTTGACTCAAACTCCACCACAATCGACGTTTTTGGAAAGCCTGCAACTTGTAATGTCCCCTTAGAAAAATTATAAATGACTGTGCTTAAAGTGACACACAATATTTTTAGTGCAACGCAATCTGACTTTCAAAAATCTCTACAAAAGAATGGCCCTGACTAACAATAACCTATAACTTTCAAGAATCACTTACCTCACAAAAATCTTCGTTACTCGAACTACTGCAATACAGCGAGCGCCACTACTGCCAGCTAAATAAAAGATTCTAACTACTGAAGGAACTAACTACTGATAGGCATACTTAGCAAATGAAAGATTTTGATAGAGAACAAACAATACCTTACTAGTGCTCAAAAGTCATTTTATATATACATATATATCAGTTCATGACATCCAGTCCTACAAATTTACTCTCTCTGATGGACACACGTCCAGATCATCCACTCTCAAAACTCCGCCATCTCTCTCCCCACATCCTCCACTGCTGGCGGCTCACCTCCAACTGCGCAATGCTACGTGCTGTAAACAGCCAACTGCCCAACACTACAATAGCAAATTACAACAATGCAAAACCAGCCACAGGCTGCACACAGCACAGACAGTGATTTTCATATAGAGCGCTACATGGCGTTACCAACATAAAAACCTAAACAGTCTACTTACATAGCCCCCATGCTCCCCACAAAAAAATTTACAAATTGTTTTGGGCAGTGGCCAATACGGATTTGAAAAAATTTTCATAATTACAATAACAAAGAAATCAAATGCACACACTTATTGATACAATGTTGGTCAAAAGCTAAAATTTTCTCACAGTCCGTAAAGGCCTGTCCTGATCATTCATCACAGCATTAATTACAATTTTATGCACAAAGTCTGAGCAGTAAAAGAAAATGCACATGGAAGTAGTGGATTTCCATGCAGTCTTGAAGAAGTAGTGTTGTCCTTCCAACAGAAAGACAATGCTGAATGCTGATTCTTGACATGCAGACAGGTAATGGGCCACAACAGAGCAAACCCACAGCAGAGTCAGTCGAAGTTTTGAAGAATACTGGTAGGTAGGTCATCACAGAGCAGACCCACTGTAGTCCTGGTAGAGATTATGGTATTGGTGGGCCACCAGAGGTACAGACCCACTGCAGTCCTTGTAGAAAAATGCTATTGATGGATCATCAAAGGTGCAGGCCCACTTCAGTCGTTGTAGAGATGGCCAGCAGCCATCTGTTGCGACAGTGCAGGTTCACCATCACCATCGAAGAGTCTTGTACTATATAGCAAGTCCATACACCACCACTTGTACACTCACAAACTTTTTGGTATGTCCTTAGAAGTCTTGCAGATAATATAGCAAGTCCATAAACCACCACTTGAGCACTCACAAACTTTTTGGAGTGTCCTTAGAACCAGCAATGCTGTTAACCAGTCCCTTGCTGAATTATCAACACACGTGCGAGCATTAACAGTCCCTTTTTTCATATATTGTACATATACTATGACCAACAGAAACGTGTACAGTGAAATGTAACTTAATTTGATGAACTGGTGTCAATTACAATTTTATAACATGAGAATGCAATCACAAAGGTACAGAAAACATCATTAAAAAACATAATAATACAGATAAAATTTGTAGTAATACAGGCTTTAGAAAAGAATAGAAATAAACATATACATCAGTGTTACAGGAATTATGACATAAATAAATAAAATAATGAGAATAGTTTTCGAAACATCAATTTCATACATGAGCATTGATACAGAACAGAATAAATAATGTCTAAACATCTTTACAAAGTAAATAACACATTATTAGAAACATTCTACAACATAACTCTTATCAGATAAACACATAAAGACAGGAAGAACACAAATACAAAAGGAAAGGACAGGATTTGTTTTCAGTGTAACGTTTGGTACTGCAGTCCAACCCTAAACTTCATTGCATAGATTTTTCCTCTTATTTCAACATTTGTTTCCACCAAAAGAATCCTATCCAAGCATGCTTTCTGTATTCTATTCATATCCTCTGTCAAAATAGTTATTCTCCTCTGTACATTACTTTTTTGGCCAAACCATTTTCTTATAGCTTCTCAATGCATTTCTTCCTATTCATCACAGTTAGTTTCTTATATAGTCTACCCCTTCTTAAGCTAACTTAAATCTACTGAGCTCTGATATATATATACTAAGGGATGAGGCAGTGCAGCAGCACATAGCAAGTTAACACAAACAGCAATGACAAAAAAATGCAAATTGGCAAAGCAAGCAGCAGTATAAATTAGCAAAGCAATTGCAATATTACAAGTAATATGAGGCAATGTGCAGCAAACAAGAAAATTAAATCAGTATTAAAACTGGCTTAACAGAGTATTACTCTGTTAAGTGAAATTTAGCAGCACCATGCCTGACAAACAGCAGCAGCAAATGCAATAACTTATATCTTATCATGACAAACCCACAAGCAGAAAAAATAGTATACTAAAGAAACAATGCAGATAAGGGAAATGTCTATTCACATCTTAATGTCTATGCCATTAAAGTGGTGCACCACAACAAGTTATTCTACCAAAAAAATTACCAAGTAGTTGAACAGAAAATTATGTATACAGTTACTGTTATTAATCCCTTCTTATTGTTCTTTCCTTTCCAAGTGCTCCTTTTTCAAAGAATATGGATCATAAAATTATATTTTAATAGACCTGTTGACAGAAAGTGTTCAGATTAGCAAATGCATTTAATTTTATTTTATAAAACCAATGCTGCAACACAGCTGGAAAACAGATATCAAATAAAACAAGCAACTATGTAAAGCAAACCATAAAAACATCATTCAATAGCCATGTGGCATTTCATAAATCAGTAGAAATTCTCTCAACTCTCGTAGAAAGGCACTTGTCATAATCAGGTGTGCAGATGTAAGAATATTTCCCATCCATTCATAAACATTTCAGTAAGTAGCAGAAAGTACAATATGTTTCCAAATAATGAGCGTGTCGTATTTGCGATGCCTTCTACAAAGGAATGTCAATAGCGAGGGTATAGTCTCTTTTTTTTCTCCACCTAATGGCTTTTTCTCCAGGCAGGTGGCACAGCTGGGCGCCCACGACGCATTACGTGAAGGTCACTTAACTTTCTTACCGAAATATTTACAACAGCATTGGCAGTCGCATATAAAAAAATTTCACAGGGTTGAGAATTTGCGTTACAAATGTGTAGAAACAAAATCCTATAAATATAACAGTGTCCAAAAAATTTTCGCCTGCATTGTGATACATTCACGCATGTAAACACATTTCATAAGTCTTAAAGTACGATTCTTGATTTCCAACATCCTTTTTCACAAATCAGAGTCGCTAACCACTACTCATTATTCCTTACTTTATTACACACATACATATTCGTCGACCCTTCTTCAATACTTCATCATAATAAATACATAGCATAATCAAATTCCTCGTATACCATCAGCTTATTGATCATAAACATACCTCAACAGCATAAAACACATTGTCGTCGTAATAATAACATCATAACAACTCAGCCAAATCTCAAAATCGTCGTAGCTTCCTCCAATAATATCAAAACCTAAAAAAATTCTCTCCTCATTTCAATAGTGTCATCTACCTCAAACGTACTTTAAAATCATGATCCCATACCAAACACATCATTCAAAGCTCTCATAGTATCATAATAGTTCCGAAAAAATGTGAACTGTTCACAAAGTACAGACGAAACACAATTTCATAAGTATGAAGTTATCCAACTGTGTATTGCATAAACATGTGTCACTGACGTAATAAAAAAAAGTTTGTTTCTCGGTTAAATAATCAGATAGCTGTGTAATTCTGTGTTAGAGAAATATGGTACCGATGTGTAAAGTTGTATAAGCAAATACCATATTAGCTAGGGCTCCTAGCGCTAGCTACACGCTTAGCACACAAAGTAGGCGTGTACCCCCTGAGGATTAATGTAATTATAGCCTCAGGTGTTACAGATTACAGCAGTCGAATGAAATGTATCACGGAAAACCTTTGTATCACTGTAATTCAAAAATCTTTTAAAAGTAAATGTTTTAACTACAAAATTAATTGCTCAAATACGTGTCCTTTAGCGCTAAATGTGCGTCTTGCTGTAAGATAACTGGGTGTTGTGTGATGTCCTTAGGTTAGTTAGGTTTAAGTAGTTCTAAGTTCTAGGGGACTGATGACCATAGATGTTAAGTCCCATAGTGCTCAGAGCCATTTGAACCACTTTTTTGCTGTAAGATAATTCTGTGGAAGTGTCGTAGTTGTCGTCATCTGAAAGCTAAGTTCTGCAGAAGTCAATGTACTTACCTCATCATAAACGAAAGTGAAATACTATATGTATAGATATCGTAGCTGTTATGTACATTACTATGATCAAGAAAGAACTATACTGTAACATATTGTTGTGCTACGAAAAAGGCTGTCTCATTGTAGCTATACCACAAAAGTTACTACTAAAACATGTTTTACTTTCCAGAAGAATTCATAAAAACTGTGCAGATATAAAACAGATACAGCGCAAAAGCAACAATGTAAATTGTGTCACACATTAGTAGCATCGTGATATAATCGTGTAGCTGTCAAAGAAACCAAATACTAAGTCATCTCTAATCTCACAGAAAGTACTTCAAATAAAGAATGTCTTTTCAAGTAAACCAAAATGTTGCATTAAAATCTCATTAGCAGTATATGTTCTAAGAATGTAAGCCTTATAGTCGTTACGTAATTGTGCAACTAACAAGCAAGAATGTACACACACAGTAACACTGTGTCCTCTGTTCACTATAACAATGCATTTGTAATTACTTGTCTAAATAAGTTCCCCAGGTTCTTGACTGGATATTTGACTTCAAACGTTGTTGCATGGTAACAGTTTCTAAGTCTGACAAAGCGCACTAGTAACGTGAAGTGAAAAATTTTATATCAAAGACTAAGTTAAGAAGCAGATTATCTCTCAATAAACGGTTTTACATGTGAAATGTGGTGCAATCCTTTACTCTTCATAGTACTCAGAGTTTCAACCTGAACACAATAATCATGCGGTATATGTCGGTAAAGAATACTGGAATTTTTCTCAAGGTTAGCGTCTACGTCATTTTTCTCTGAGCCAGACAGCACACGTAGCTGCCTGCGATGTGAGTCATTGTCTGTCTCTTTGTTGGCGCGCATCATTATTAGGATTAGGATACCTAACTTCTACAAATTCACCTTGTCGAGAGGGCCCTGCCCTGTTTGAATCCCACCAGTTCTGATGAAATTCAGGTCTGCCGTTTTGTCGGTAGTTTACATAGTTTCTTTTTTGTCAGTCATGTGGTGGAGAATTTATCCCGGAATAGTAACTGCGTGGTGGACCGTTGTGTCTGAAGTTATTCTGTCTCCCTTGATAGTAATTATTTTGGTTCCCATATTGTCTGTTTCTCTGATTGTCTCTGTGATAGTCATTACCGCAGAGGGTGATCTTTCCCTGTAATTATTACTACTCTGCTAACGGTTGTCATACGGGTGATGTCTGTTTTGGTCACAATTTACGTTGTAAGAATAGCCTTGTCGTGTCCAGTTATTATTTCTTTGATCGCGGAATTGTGACGGATGTGACCTGTAATTGTAGTGCTCCTGTTTTCGCGTTCCGCGATTGTCAGTGTCAATTTCCAACTCTTGTAAGAGTCCCTGAAAAGGTTCAGTGTCGTCTTTGCAACGTCCCACCAAAATAATACGTCGTAAATGTTCAGGCAATTTGATTAAGCAAATGCGGATGAGTTCTGAGGGGCTGTATGGGTTTGAAAGATACTGATTCTTATATAACACGACTTCGAAATGTTTGACAAGACTGGAAAATTCAGATTGTTCGAAACGTTTCATCATTATGATGCTATGTCTTACTCGGTCTTGTGTAGTTTGAGACCAATATACTGATATGATAAAATTCTCCTTCACTGTGACAATCGTGAATGACCGATCGCATTCTTACAGCTGGTTCATTCTCTAAGTAACCACACATAAATTCTAACCTGTGCTCCAATGAACAGTTGGGAGGAAAACAATGAGAGGCTTGATGGAGCCATACTTGTGGATGAATGTCGTTGCCAGAATTCTTATATGTTTTGAATTTACGTGTAGTAATGAAGAGCTTATAGTCAAAATCATCATGTCGGCGAGTCGCATATCTGTCATTGTTACTTCATTTCGGCAGTTCTATCTCAAAATTCGGCGTACCTTGGCAATTTCTTTCATAATTTCCGAAGTGCCCTGTGTTATTCTTTTCTTGCTGTTCCGTATTTCTATGTCCCTCCTCCCATGTTGGAGCGCGAGTCTCCCCTGAAATATGTAGTTCTTGTATTGTTTGTGCCAACTGATCTTGTTGTTCCCAGATTACTCTTTTGTGTTGCGCATTAATTTGATTCTGATTTTGTTTGAATTTCCTAATTTGTTCGCATTCTTCTGTGTCATTGAAGGCTACGGGTCTTGTGTCATTCAGATCATCATCTACCTTTGTAGATAAGTTAGTGAACTGATCCGAAATTTCGGCTACTTTCTCCGACAGTGAACTAATTTCCTCAGTGTGTTTTTCTGAACCAAATTTCGGAGTGTCCATTTGTGTTGAAATCGTATCTACTGTGTCTTTTAAGTTCTCCTGAGTTTTTGCAAGTTGCGTAACCGAATCAGTAGATGCAACTGAGTCAATTTTAGCTTGCAAGGCGTCGAGATTTTCATGAACAATAGTTTGCAGTTCTTTTATGGCTGCTTCGTGATTCTGTAATGCATTTTCGTGACGCGAAAAAATGGTTGAAAATGCTCACAAATTTGTGTTTTTACGTCATTACAGACTTTTTGACATTTAGATTCGATTTTAAGTAACTCAGGAGTTAAACCTTCACGTGTTTGTTCAAGCGTGGTGTCTAACTTTTGAAGCTGTTGCTGTGACTGTTTTTGATTTTGTTCCATTGCGTCTAACTTTTGAAGATTTTGTTCCATTGTGTCTAACTTTTGCTGTGTTTGTCTCTGATTTTGTTCCATTGTGTCCAACTTTTGAAGATTTTGTTCCATTGTGTCTAACTTTTGAAGCTTTTGTCCCATTTGTTGCATTAATTGTAATAACAATGCACTGGTGTCTGAAACATGTTCCTCAGTGCTATTCGCATTTTGAAAAGCAGAAAATGTGTCTTGACTTATTTGAGAAAACGGTGAAGACGCAAAACCTGAATCTACAGTATTTGCAAGATTGTGTCCTGTCATTTCATAATCCTGAGGCGAGCTGTTGTCGAGCGATCGATCGATAATGCTTCCCTGTTCACTATTTGTTTCACTGCCTACGCCATTATTTGCCGCCCGCTCCATTTCCGTATGCACAATTACCAAATTACTACTTTGAATGTCTGTTAATTCATTACACAGCGGTGCTGATAAGCTACGCTCGTCGTCACTATTATTTCTCAGTTTACTTTGGAGCCTAGTGTTACGTTTTTCGCACGCCATTATTGTCACAATATTTCACACAATAACACAGAAAAACACAATTTGAAGAGCAAAATAAGAAAACACATTAACATAGCACTGAAAATAATATCTAGTTAATTGCAAGCGCATTTGCGAAATACTTGGTGCAAATCTACATGTATGCCACAACTCTTTTACTGTACAACAATGAAAAACTACAACTACAAAGAAAATTCTCTCTATAATTACGCGCTAGCAATAAACAATAGCTACACTAATTACATAAACTACAAGAAAAAATCAGAAGATTCCAGTGAGGTATCCTCGGCTAAAGGTCGACATATGAAACGTTCCCTTAGAAAAATTATTGAATTAGTGTGCTGGTAAACCCCTTATGTTATTTGAATTTCAAACAGCTGAGCAGAACTGAACATACTCAGACATTTCGCTCTTTACTTATTCTGATCAACACTAAACTGACACACAATATTTTTAGCGCAACGCAATCTGACTTTCAAAAATCCCTACAAAAGAATGGCCCTGACTAACAATAACCTATAACTTTCATGAATCACTTACCTCACAAAAATCTTCGTTACTCGAACTACTGCAATACAGCGAGCGCCACTACTGCCAGCTAAATAAGAGATTCTAACTACTGAAGGGACTAACTACTGATAGGCATACTTAGCAAATGAAAGATTTTGATAGAGAACAAACAATGTATTTACCTTACTAGTGTTCAAAAGTCATATATATATATATATATATATATATATATATATATATATATATATATATATATATATATCAGTTCATGACATCCAGTCTTAAAAATTTACTATCTCTGATGGACACACGTCCAGATCATCCACTCTCAAAACTCCGCCATCTCTCTCCCCACATCCACCACTGCTGGCGGCTCACCTCCAACTGCGCAACGCTACGCGCTGTTAACAGCCAACAACTGCCCAACACTACAATAGCAAATTACAACAATGCAAACCAGCCACAGGCTGCACACAGCACAGACAGTGATTTACATATAGAGCGCTACATGGCGTTACCAACATAGAAACCTAAACAGCCTATGTACAAACTGTGTCATTCATTATTTGAATAATCAAACACTGCACCAGTGTCATATTTTTTCAAGCTTAGCATGACGTGTTTCGAGGATCTCTCGTTGTCATGAACAAATCTTCAGATTTGTATTTAGTTCTGTTTCTGTTCCATTGTAGTCGTCTTTTTGAAGCTATATGGTACTGTGCCTTCTCCATTTTACCAAGAACCAAAACACCCAACCCATCACTCACATTCTTTGTGAAAATTCACACAGTGTATGCTGTATGCTGCACAGTGCTAATAACCTAAAAAAAACGATACATTACAATGCAATAGAGGCAAAACAATACACACAAACATCACACAAGATACTCATGTAAATATTTGCTCTTGACAATGAGAATAAATTGTCGAAATGAGTTGTGCCAAGCATCAAAAAGAAATTATCTACCAGATATAATGTTTCATTATATAAGTCAGAACGTTTCAGCAACGCAAAGAAAGTACAAGTGTCAACTGACGCCACATATGAGCAAACAATGAAACTCACGAAATATGCATTAGAGTAATGCAAAGGTTTCATGATGATCACAACGATCACAAAGTTACGCCTGCAATGTAGAGATAGTTTGAAAACGGTTGTAATCGGTCACGACACCTTTCCTCGAATTAACGCAATTGGACAGAAAACAATTACCAGATGCTGTCGCCACAGGTTAACTGATAACTTCGACCAACATCTCGGCCACATCGCGCCGATTTACTTCGTCAGCTTTTGGCGGAATCAGATTGGGTTAGGTTACAAGCTCTTTTAAAGGGACCACATTCTGCCCGTCTAACCCATGTTAATTTAGGCAAATATTTGAGCCATTTCTAAAAAAAACTATTTGATGCAGGACCTTAATATTTTTACTGTATATTACATAACGCTAATAGAGTCAACTGTACTAAAATCTACTTTATCCATTCTATAGTTTTCAAGAAATACTTTTTGAAATTTATTAGCAAAAAATATTAAGTTTTTTTCTGCAGAAAATAGTTGTTTGTGAACTTCCTAATGAGGGAATATTAATGAATGTAGTACCAGAGGCGGCTATTTATGTTATACAGAGTCTCTGAAAATTTCATTGATTTATTTATGATAGTTTCTGATATAATGGGGCATATGTACTGAAAATTTTAGTTTGCGAGAAATTGACTTTAAAGGAAAAACTTTTGAAATTTGTTACTTACAGTTAATTGAAACTGTCCTGCTGCATATGATGGCCATTCTGTGGCCTTTAGCAGGCCTTCCAGCTTATTTTTCACCTTCCAGGATGTTTGTCTTGTTTTCTTAGCCGTATTAGATGCAGACCTGTCTGCATCTGCTATCCTCATTCTATCGCAATGCTGCAACCCAGAGATCATATTTTCATCAGGATTAATTCCAAGCTTTTTCAGTACCCAACACTTTCCACTATTACCACAATTGACTGCAATAACAGCACGATGAAGTCCTAGTTTCATTGTATGCATGCCTACAAATACAGTTTTAAGAAGGTGGTTCCAAATTATACTAGGCAAACATTCATCTGGGTAATGTGTCTGCCCATGCAGATATTTCCTTAGAAGGTCAGGATGAGCCAAGTCTCTGAAAATAGGTTTAATTGCTGTAATTAGCAGCAGGAAGCGAATGCTGGTGAGAATAAGACACTCCAGTTGCCTGAGCGCTATTGTATTTGCACCATGAATTTTCTCCTGATGGACACAATCCATGACATGGCTTATCATCAGTAGAGGGCGTATCGAGGAATATGGCCCAAACATCTCTCTTCATTGCCTCCAGATTTTCTGCCCATAATGTCCCTGCAAGTTTTCTATTTCAGTTTTAGTTAACCAACCGTTACCAGTCAATAATTTTCCATCTTCTAGTTTTTTCCACTCATTTCAACAGTTAGTTTTCTGAGCCTTGTTCCCAAACGTTTTTGAACATGGCCTATTTGCTAATAATTGCGTCTCCATATGTCTTAGAGTTCACCACATTGTTCTATGCCTTACTGTCACCATCGGCCAAATATTTGGTGTACTGTACACCTCTTGTTTCTACAGAGCAATGAAATTTTTGTTGTACTCCATGAACTCCTATACCAGCACTTGTTCCTCTAAAATTAGCCACACGGTTGTGTTCTTTATGTTCATTGACTTTACAACATTTGCAATATTTAAACATTATCTCCATATCTAACACTTTACCAGTGTCTACACTTGTGGCAGTCACTACTGCATTCAGAGAAGAATGTCCTCTTTTCTGCCAACTTCCATCAAGTTCAACTGCAATATCCGAACATCCATCATTTTCTTCCACTGCTTCCCTAGCAACGAGTTTCATGCTTTCCTCACTGACCTCACGTACAACTTTCTCTAATATTGCAGTCAGTTTTTCAAATTTATTTGGTGGTTGATTTAAGTTCATCACTGAACAAAATGTTCTCCCTGCAGCCATGCCCTTGCCAATATATCATAAGACATAAACTAATCTAGTATTGATTTCATAAGGGCCACTTGCATCTCGTTTTAAAGAACTCATAAATGAAATCACAGCTGGGCATTTAGTGCAAATTAAATCCAAAGCAATTGCTAGGCCTTTTCTCCCACTGGCACTCTCACAAATTTTCACACACTGTGACTCATCACACTGTCTACATTGTACAAATTTAGAAATTGCATCTGATAATGTTCTCAAAGTTATAATAATGTTACTGCACCCCTTGTCACTTACAGTAAATTCGTTGTAACTCCCTTAAAATGGTGAGAGCATCTTTGATGTTGCACTTGTTGAAGAACTACAATTAGAAACATCGATTGCCAGCGACATAACCTCTTGTACAGAAAGTTTTCTAAACTTGTTTCCTCTAAATTTTCACTTCTTGAAAATGCATTTACGTTTTGTCATCTTCAATAAACACCACAAAACACACATAAACAAGCATTGCAAACGTAAGTATAAAAACTAATTGAAATCACACTTGAACAAAACTAGCTGCGTGTTTCAAAGCATGTTGTTTACAAAGAGCAGAAACAAAAGAATATCGACTGTTGCATTCCAAGGATAGCCACGTGCAATGTAGGGGACATAAAGTTCTAAAATATATGCAGAAAAGTGGGCATGGCACATAAACACACATGGTAGGGAAATGCTCTTTCAATGTTCGAAAAAAAATGTTTTCAGTAAAATCCTTTTCAGAATACATAAATAAATCCTTAATTTATCGAAATATGATGAAAACCGAAAATCGAATTTTTTCGACCTGAATCATGGTGTGGTCCCCTTCATCCAGGTTCACAGAGGCATTTAATGTGCTGCCACAGCTTGTGGCTTTCTGTAGTGGCATCATGAGATACCATTCACTCAAGATGCCACAAATTCTACATAGTTGCCCAGCTTTCAATATGGCACCAACTGAAATCAAATCGTATGGGCGGATGGATTTATTGATTGATTTTATTTCGTGTTCCATAAGTCCAACTGCGTTGGGTTCACAAGGACGTGAAATGAGTCAGTTTTTTTACAAATACAAATTGATAATCTTATAACATGTGCAGATATTTGAGTACATAATTATATAAAAATTTATACAGTAATTTCTTTGAACAGTAATACAGAAAAAAGACCATATATATTTTCTTAGAATCATTAAAGCACCATAGAAAAATGGATACAGGCAACAAATGGATATAGAGCTCAAGTTAAATAACATTTTTGGTGGCATTATGTCAAGTTATATTATATAATACCAAAATTTCACAATTTAATTGTTTAAAAATTCATCTAGACTGAAACAAGCTTTTGCTAGCAGAAACATTTCTAATGCTTTCTTAAACTTACTCATGTTATGAATCTCTGTATTTATTTCAGGAGAAAGAGTACTGAAGAGCTTTGTTCCAGTTTAGTGGACAACATTTTGCCCCAAGCGCAGACTTCTATGCTTGCTGTGTATGTTATTCTTCTTCTGTGTGTTACACTCATGATAATTACTGTTTGGTTGAAACATCTCTATATGTTTACAGGCTGGACACATGAGAGAAAAAATATATTGGCATGTTGTTGTGTATATTTTAAGTTTTCGAAAGCTATTTCTACACAACTCTCTTGGGCACAATCCACATACAACTCTTAAAGATCGCTTCTGAGCAATGAACACGTTTCTTGCTAATGGCTGGTTGCCCCAAAAAATAATTCCTTATTCAATGAGTGAGTGAAAATAGTTATAGCATGCCACTTTTGTGTTTTTAGGTTCACCACATGTAGTGACAACCTGTAAAGCATTTATAGCAGAGCTAAGCGTCTTACAGAGATCTATAATATCCATAGACCAGTCCATTTTCTTTTCGATGTGCAGTCCAACAAATTTTGTTGTTTCTGGTCTTTCTATTCGCTGATTACCAAATGTCACACTGATCTCTCTCTCTTCTTCTGCTTTTGTACCAAGTGAATAAAACTGGTCTTACTGGAGTTTAATGAGAGACCATTCACCTTGAACCAATTAACCACATCTGAGAGTATGTGGTTAATGGATTCCTCAACATTGCTGTCTGTTCTACTACTCATAAGAACTGTGGTATCATCAGCAAATAAAGTAAATTTACATGGCAGCTTGTACATGATGGTAGACCATTTATAAAAATCAAGAATAATAATGGCCCAAGACAAACCTTCTGGAAAAAGTAGCAAACAGAATGGGTCTAAAAATTTCAGCTGAAAAAACAAAATTCATTACACAAATTGAAACACAAATAGGTAAAATGGAGTGAGTAAACAAATATAAATACCTTGGAGAAACTCTACAACAGAATGGACTAGAAAAATCTGCAAAAGATGTAAGAATCAACAAAATGGAAAGTTTGACCAAAAATATTTACAAGAGATGCATATCTAGAAAAACAAAACTAAAACACAACACCACAGTATTACGACCATAATGTTTAAATGGATTTTAATGCCTAACGATGAGCTTTAAGATGGACAAACTAGAGGTACTGGAAAGAAGGACTATACGAAAAATAATGGGTGCAACAGAAACTGCAGATGGTTGGAAAATAAGAAGTCATGAGACCTACAAAAATATAGAGAAAATATCTGAAGTAATGGTCAAACAAAGATTAATTTTTCGGACACCTCTACTGAATGGATGAAAATAAACTAAAAAACGAGTACTATTATATTTCTGGAAGAAGAAATCGATAGTAGCATGGATTACAGAAGTAAGGAAAGATCCAGAAAGAAACAACATACAAGAATCAGAAATAGCAGAAGGCAACCGCTTTAAAAATAAAATACTAAATTTGGAAGGCTTTCAAAGCGGAAGAAATAAAAAATCGTGAACAACATGGACAGAAGAAAGGAGGAGACTTCATGGGGGGGGGGGGGGGGTCGTGAAATGAGGGAAAACTGAAAAAATAGGAAACAACAACAAAGGAAGAAGAGGAACTGAAATTGTTAACATGATTCTAGTTGGGCAATACGATTGTAAAGAAAGAAAAAAACCAAATGGCCCAAGGATTGAGCCTTGAGGCACTCCAAATGTAATGGAACTCCATTCAGAATGTGCAGAAACATTACATACTCCACCTGAGCTATTGAAGACAGCATTTTGCTTTCTGTCTTGAAAACACGACTGTAGACAGTTATTTGCAACACCACTTATTCCTACTAATTTTGCTTTTTGCAAGAGAATCTGGTGATCAACACAGTCCAATACTTTAGACCAAACACAGAAGACACCAACTACTAGCATTTTCTCATTAAGGTCTCTAGGACTTCATTTGCAAGTGCATAGATTGTGTCTTCTGTTGAACAGCCGTTTTGAAATCCAAATTTACTTTTGCTGAGAACTCCATTCCTCATGACATGATTAGAAATTCTTACATTTATCAGCTTTTGTAGTATTTATTGAAAGCTGTCAGCAGAGATATAGGTCGACAGTTAGTTAATTCAGTTTCATTACTCGTCTTGTACAGGGGCTTCACAGTGGCATACTTAAGTCTACTGGAAAAAACACCTTTTTGAAGGGAAGCATTGAAAAAATGACAGAGAATGTTCCTTATCCACGCATAAGAATATTCCAATAAATTATTAGAATTATAATCAACTTCTGTAGAGTTCTTACCTCTTAGAGACATGATTTTTTTTAAATTTCATCCACAGTGACCAGATAATGGTGCATTTCTGGAATTGTGTTTGATTGTACAGCTTGACAAAGAGTTATGGCTTCATCAACAACGGGCTTGCAACCAATCTCTTAAGTTACTGATAGGAAGGATTTATTAAAAATCTCAGCCACGCTTTTTGGATTATCTTCTAGGGTACCTTCATATCTGATTTCATTTACATGTTCTCTGCTTGTTGCACGTCTTCCTGTTTATTTTTTTACAGTGCTCCAAATTATCATTATTTTATGATACAATTATTTATTTTCTTCTCATAATAAAGGGCTTTTCATTTCTGTGTTACTTTCTTTAAAATTTTACAGTAATCTATAGTGTTTCCATTTTTATACATCTTTAGATAATCTAATTGCAGCATAAGTTTCCCTTTTGGTTTTACATGACCTGTAATCCAAGGCTTACTTTTAGAATTGGAAGCACTGTTTCTGACCCATTTCTTTGGAAATATTGCTTCAAAACGAGCACAGAATTCATCAAACAGTTAAATTTATTATCAATAAGACCAATCCATTTGCTGCAACCTATCGCTGAAAGTTTCTTTTGCCTTGTTGTTCATTACTCTTATGAGCTTCCATTGAAGAAATTGATTTTTAAATAGATTAATACCATAAAGAGGGAGAATTTGTACATCATGATCTGAAAGTCTATTTATAATCTGTGTGAAAGTATAATTCTGTTGTCTACTTACATAGTTTGGGACTCAGATGTTATTCTTGTTGGAAAGTTTATTACTGATATCAGATTATGTAAGGTTATCATAATCTTAAAGTCAATATTATTCTTGTTCTCTGTCAAAAAGTTTATATTGAAATCACCTGAATCTACAATATAATTTGCTTTTGCATGTAACCCTGACAGCAGGAGTTCCATTATATGTAAAAAAGTTTTTGTGTTGCCCTGTAGACAACTAGCACTATTATTGTGTAGGAATTAGTTATTATTTCAGTTGCACACGCCTCAAATTATTGTTCCACACAATATTTCTTAATATTTGTAGCTTTGTATGCTACTCTATTCTTAACATAAATTGCTACTCCACCTTTGTCTTTATTTTCCTTACAGTAGTATGTTACAAAACTATAACTTACTATAGATGTCAAGGCACATTTATTAGTGGCATGGTGCTCAGTTAAGCACAAAATCTAAGCATTATTTATACAATCCGTTTCATTAGTGTTAATATGTAGTTGATCTGTTTTGCTTAAGAGGCCTCTTATATTTTGATGGAAAAAGAGCTACTTTCCTCTTGCTTTTTCATTCTATTAGTTCTGGTATTACTTTACTGAGAATCCAATGGAGTCTGCCTTCAGACAGAGGGAGGAGACACTTGACACTACCTACAGATATCCCTTTTCTTTTTTCAGGCCTACAAATAAAAAATCGTTGAGATGTGAGAGAGGCTCAGTGTTTCTTCAGCCCAACAACCTTTTATTTGGATTGTTTGATGAAGATGTCTTCACACTTGATGCATATGGAGTTTCCATTTTTCTTGTAGATATCACACCTTTTTCTTCTTCAGATGATGTTAATCTTATAGGTGACATCACAACCTCAGCATAGAAGAGTGTTTTAGATGGGCCTTGCGTTTTGATTTGTATGCTAACTGACAATTTATTTTTTTCCTTTACATTTTCAGTACCTGGATGTCCTTGTATTCCCATTTCTAGGATAGTTTGTGACTTGTTTCCCTTTGTTATATTACTAATAAGTTCTCTAATTTGATGACACATAAATCCCTTTCCCTTGTTGTTTAAGTGCATGTCATGCCTGGTACAACGAAACTTTTAATTAGAATGATGTTGACAGCAGTGAGCTTGTTATATTGAGTTTTTTTAGTAGCTTCATTTTTAGTTTTCATGATGTGAGTGCGTCAGGTATTTATGTTCGTTATGTATGTGGCCGTGTTCCATGGCATTAAAAAATTATAACTTTCTTTTTTTGTTTTGTTCTTACGGTTGCAGTGCAACCTTTGATTGCAATAAAGAAAGGAGCAATAAGTTATTTTTACTCCAATATACCGTATTTCGCTCTGTGATTGTCTGCCAAACATAATTAAAGACATAAGGTTATGGGCCCAGACAAATGCGTACATACAGTATTTGTTTCTTTTCTGTGAACGGAGTGCTTTTAATCGGAGTTTTAGCGGTGTGAACCGTGATGCTCTAGTTCTGGAAATATGGTATTTCGCTGGTCTATTGTGGAAAACCTACGTTTTCGTTTTGAACTGAATATTATAAGTTTGACTTACATTCAGCCTACATGAAGATGGATAAATTGAAAATGTACAGTATCCAGAAATTTGACAGTAAAAATTTCCAACTGTGGAAATATCAGTTGCAAATTATTTTTCGTGCTGAAGAAGTATTTGATATCGTCTAGGAGAAACCGAGGCCAAATGAAGCTGGTGAGAGTCAAAGCGCATGGGACGACTTAAATGCAAAGGTGATGCTCATTCTATCTACTGCGATGGAATTTGACCAACTGAAATCTGTTATGATGTGCACAAATGAAGCTGAAATTTGGGCCAGCCTAAGGATTATTCATGAACCGCATTCCACAGTTAACAAAACGGCTTTGAAGCAGTAATTTTTTGATTACAGAATGTTGCCAACAGACACAATTTCACAACACATTAGTCAAGTTGAGTCCTTGGAAGAAGCATTAGCTCATATTGGGGAACCTGTTACAGAAGCTGACAAAATGGCTAAAATTTTGGGAAGTCTGCCAGCAAAGTTTGCAACTTTTTCAACTGCGTGGGACTCATGTGCTGAAGATCAATAAACGTTCGATAATTTGACTTTAAGGTTATTGAAAGAAGAACAAAAACTTTTACAATATGATGAAAACTCAACAGCCTTCACAGCAGTTAATGCGGACAAAGCACGTAAGTTCAGTTCAAGTATCAATAACAAAAGTGTATCTAACATTGTCAATAGAAAAGATGTTGAATGTTATTAACTGTCACAAAAGGGACATTTTAAATTTGAGTGCAGAAAACTTTTAGCAAAATTTAATACGAAAACTGATACATCTGAGCACCAAGCTTTGAGTGCTGATCATGTGCATGTTTTTGCTACAGATGCGGAAACATTTGGTTAGCTGACAGTGTTGCATCAAAGTGTATGATGTCACACATAGGGTGGTTGAACAAATTTTAGCCAATTCAGTCAGATGACTCATTTGTTCAGATTGGAGACAACTCGATCATCAAAGCAGGAGGCATTGGATCAATTGAGGTATTGTGATTAGTTGAGGGAAAATTGCAACCTCGGACTTAAGAAAACACATTATATGTTCCTAAGTTAAAGAAAAATTTATTTTCAGTGGTAGCAGTCACAAAAAGAGGAATCACAGTTATTTTTGACGACAAGAGAATGGAAGTTCACAGTTCAGGTCTAATTATGAAGGACAATCAGTGTTATCAAATATTGTTTAAATGTCCAGATGTACTACAGGCAAATCCTGCTTCCCTGAATTCCGCCATGATCTGACACGAGAGACTTGGGCACATTAATTTCATTGGTCTCAAGAGTATGGCTGATCTGAACTTAATAGCTGGTTTCAGCATGAAGAAAGTTGAAAATCTTCATTATGAACCGTGTCAATATGGCAAGATGAAAAGAAAATCTTTTAATTCAAATTTGGAATCAAGATCGAACGTTCCTGGTGAATTTATTCATGTAGATTTGAGTGGATGGATGAAAAAACCATCTCCTGGAGGTGCACGATTGTACATAATTTTCAAGGATGATTTCACTTCATACAGGTTCGTGTATTTTCTTAAAAGTAAACATGATACTTTCTGTATGTTTTTGAAATTTCAGAGACTGATTGAAAGAGAAACTGGAAACAAAATCAAAGTTCTGAGAAGTGGCAATGGAACCGAATTCATTAATAAGCAATTTGAAGATTATTTCAAGTAAAATGGTAAACACATGAGAAAACAAGTTCCTATACACCACAGCAGAATGGCTAAATTGAACGAGAAAACAGGTCCATTGCTGTGTGTGCATGCACTGTGTTCTCAAGTTCTGACTTGTCTCACAAATTGTGGTCAGTGGCAGCAAACTGTGCTGCATATATCTTGAATTGCTGACCATGTATAGCAAACGACAATATTATGCCATATGAAAAATGGTTTGGAAAACATCCTTCTTTAGGGCACATGAGGAAGTCTGGATCATCAGTTCCTGATAAATTTAGATCAAAATGGGATAGTAAATCAAAGAAATTGATCAGTGTTGGCTATCATGGATGTAGCACAAATTATCGCCTCTACAATCCTGACTCAAAGAAAATTACAATCTCCTACAATGTCTATTTCAATTAAGAACGAACCCATAGCTTAAACACAGAACAAACATATATCGAATTTCACCTGGGAGACCATGCTGCAGAAGATGTTCAAGAGGAATCTAAAGAGGATGATACTGGTGAACAAATGAAAGAAAATTAAAGGATGAAGGTGAGAGATCAGTCTAATCTGCGTGCACCTGATCGTTTTTGGGAACAAGATATAGCTTTTTCTGCCATTATCTTTGAACTTTAAACTTTTGAGGAAGCAATGGCAACGAAAGAGTCATAAAAGTGGAAACAAGCAATGGAAGAGGAAATGACATTGTAGCGGCACTACCATTTGGTATAGGAAAAGTCAGTTTTGGTGCAATATTCCTGAGTGCACATGTTACAGCCAGGTGTGGGCCTGTTTACAGTGAATTACGCTCACCGGCAGTTGAGAAGTAAAATAGAGGCCACAGGTGCGTAGAACCACCGGAAAACGTACACGAAGCAGTTTGCATGGCATAAGTCACAGGTAGAAGGGGCACACTGGACAACCTAAGTATTATGAGTATGTGACATGAAGCATTTAGCAAAATAGAGGCGCATAGCCGCATATAAATAGGTGCCGGTTCACTAACAAAGAATTCATGTGTGGCAGCTCTCCTGGACAGCGGGACTTGTCACACCAACGGCTACACACAGCAGCAGATGGGGCACCAGCATTCCAGTCAATGGTGGGTCACTGGTTCGACCCTCTGAGGCCAACGTGGGGTCTGCAGCCAGCCAGCGGCGGGCCATGCTATGGCTCGCTTCTGCGGGCAGTCATGTTGGCTTCCAACACACGCAAAGGTATCCCGAGGCGAGGGCCACAGATTCGGACGCCGGATTGCGGCGGCCGCTCATTGTTGCCACATTCTTAACCATGCCGGTGAGGAAGCGCGCCGCGAGTCGTCTTGCAGCGGGTGGCGCTGAGGCGGCACGCGCGAAGACCGCTGACTTGACTGCCGGCGCATCCTGACATCAACACAACTCCACGGCTGTACAAAGCCAACACACAGTAGGGCATTGCGTGGGTTGCTGAGGCAGCTATTACATGACAAGCTGTTTCGTAGACAGCAAACTGGTGTCCTCAGCATTGCAGGACCCAGTGATGCAGACTGAGAGGAACGGGGCCCCTGTAACTGAAAACAATAAATCGCTTGGAGAGCTCTGACGAGTCTTAGCTTTCTACCTCTTTCCACTACATTTGGTGTTGCTGTTACATTCGGTGTCAGAAGTTGCCCCTACATTTGGTGTCAGAATAGCGGATTTCGTTGGGGAAGGTAGCACAGGTGACAGTGGAGAATGCGCAGTTAAGGAGTGAATTAACATTTAGAAGTGAGTGGGAAACTGCATTGGATCAGTCATTGTAGCTAGGATGCTGCAGCAGAAGATTGATGCAGCTGCTCCGAGTTTGATTATTCCATTTTCTGGCAATGCATCTGAGGATGTGCATTCATTTGTGGAGGACTTGGAAACATCAGCTGCGATGAATGGCTGGTCGGATGACAGTTGTTACATGTAGCTGAGATTGATTAACGGGTGAAGCGAAGACATTTGTAAGGTGTTCTGAGGCCTTAAGGAAGGCAGGACAGTTGAAGTAGTTGAAGGAGGGGCTTTTAGAAAGATACAAGAAAAAGAATAGCACTCGGTACTTTAGGGAGAGGTTGAGTACAATGACGAAGAGACAGGGGGAGACGGTCGAGAGATTTGCGGACAGAATAAGAGAAATTAACGAGTACACTTACGAGTTGGGTCAGAGCGATGAAGCGAATGGTGTTCTGTTGCAGGAGGCAGAGCAAAGGGCACTTGATGTATTTTTGAGGGGCTACCGGCGCATATATCGCGGAAAGTGCGTGAAGGGACTCCGAAAAATTTGTATTCGGCCATTCAGCTGGCAATCCAATGTGAGGAAATAGATGTGGCAATGGAGGTACATGATAGACAAACAGTGTTTACAGCGGGTACGAAATGTTATACGTGTGGTCATACAGGACATGTGCAGAGGCAATATACCCAGTCACCAAGGGATAGAGGAAGGGATGGAAATCAGCAGTGTGGAGGATGGAGAAGTGGAGTTAATAGAGGTGAACAAGCGTGAAACGGCAGAGGGGGCCCAAGACCCACCTAAGGGAGCTCCCATTTAATTTCAATGCTACAAATACGTATGCAGAGGTGGAATGTTCAGTGGTAGGATCCATAGGAACTAAAACGTTTAAGATTTTGTTGGACACAGTGTCAGTAGCTACTAAGAGTTTAATGAGACGAAGTAAGTTAGACCCACCACGTTATAGGTTGCGTGGAGCGGGGGATAAGGAGTTCACACCTTTGGGGTCAGTGACAGTTGACTTTCGCATAGGGAAAGTCCGATTTGATGCATGCATGGGTAAGCAAGGGCAACGACATGATCTTAGGAGTAGATTTCTTGCATCAACATCATGCCAAAACTAACCTTGGACAACGAACTGTAGAACTTGGTGGAATGTTATTTCGGCTAGGGGAAACTGCTGTCAATGCAGAGGTGTCGTGAGGGGCGTTCAACGTAATGAACAAACCAATTGAACCGCATACATTAGCATTAAGGCTTAATTCGCATGAGAATGTCTGGTGGCACCAGGAAGTTGCTATGGGTAAGTGTGGAGTCGAATTTACCTGTGGGTACAGTATGTGTTATTGAACCATTGGAGGATAATGAAGTTTTGGGTGCATAGGATTGTTTTGTGAAACGTAGTATTGTACGCGTACAGGAGGGGAACAACAGGCGAGTAGTTCCCGTGAATGTGGATAATTTTAGCGCTGTAGACGCGAATTTGAGAAAAGGAGTTTTAGTAGCAAACTTGGATGTGCAAGATGATGAAGACTGGTGTTCGAGAGGTAGGCGAAGCGATCAACCACTAACTGCCGACAGAATTGCATTGCGTGACAAAATTAAGCATCTGAAAGGAGGAGAATACGAGCATATAAAAGAATTGTTGTGGGAATTTAAGGATTTGTTTTTTCCGCAAGGACCGTTGCCAGCAACTCCATCAGTTCAACATAGGATACCAACAGGGAATGAAGAACCTGTTTACCGTAAACCATACAGAGTGCCAGGGTATTTGCAGCCGATTGTGGAGGATTTCATTGATCAGCAGCTTGCGGACGGTATTATAGAGCAGAGTAATAGTTGCTGGGAAGCGGGCATTGTCGTTGTGCCTAAAAAATCTATGGATGAACTAAGAAATATAGATTCTGTTGGGACTACCAATAGCTCAATAATAAGACAGTAGACGACGTATATCCCATTCCAAACATATCAGAGACTTTGGAACTTTACTACGATGGATTTGACAAGTGGTTATCATCAATTAGAGGTGGCTCCAGAGGATCGTCCAAAAACTGCGTTCTTTACTCCTGGAGGTCATTACCAGTACATTAGAATGCTATTCGGTTTGAAAAACGCTCCGGCAACGTATCAGAGGTTGCTAGACAATGTCTTCAGGGGTTTGAAACCATGGTTGTGTTTTGTCTATTTGGATGACATTATACTGTTTTCAGGTAGTAAGGAGCAACATAGGCAGCAGTTAAGGGAAGTCTTTATGAGGTTAAGAGCA
The DNA here is from genome assembly GCF_021461395.2 of Schistocerca americana. NCBI lineage: Eukaryota > Metazoa > Arthropoda > Insecta > Orthoptera > Acrididae > Schistocerca > Schistocerca americana. The sequence continues at coordinate 125,205,130 of NC_060121.1, forward strand.
GCTCGTTTAACGTTGAGCCAGGAGAAGTGTCATTTTGCATTGGAAGAAGTGAAATATTTAGGTCATATCATCAGTAAGGATGGAGTGCGAACAGATCCAAGGTTGGTACAAGCTGTAAGGGATTTTTGGGAACTGAAAACAGTTAGGGAAGTGCAGTCATTCATCGAAATTTGCAGTTTCTATCGAAAGTCCGTGAAGGGTTTTGCAGATTTAGCACAGCCATTGACGCGATTGTTACGGAAGGGTTTGAAATTTCACTGGACAGAAGAGTGCCAGGAAGCGTTTGACAAACTGAAAGAAGTATTAACGTTAAGTCCGGTTCTTGTGTTTCCAGATTTTGAAAAGAAGTTTATACTAGCATGCGATGCATCGGATCAAGCATTTGCGTGTGTTCTTAGTCAGGAAATTGATGGAAAGAACATACTGTAGCCTATGTGTCTAGGCAATTGAATGCAGCAGAGAGGAGTTGCTCAACAACAGAGAGGGAGATGCTTAGCGTAATCTATGGAATCACATATTTTAAATGTTATGTATATGGGTGAAGATTTCGGATAGTGACAGATCATGCTGTGTTGAAGTGGTTGTTTGGGTTGAAGGATTCGTCCACTAGACTCGCTCGATGGGCTGTGAGGCTCGATGGGCTGTGAGGCTTAGTGAATTCGACTATGTGGTGGTGCACAACTCTGGGAAGAAGCACAGTAATATGGATGCACTAAGTAGGAGGGTAGCAAAAGTAGAAGTCATAGGTTATGGTCTAGCGGTATGGCAAGAATTATAGGATGCGGACAACCATTGTAAGTTGTATCAGACACAGTCGCAGTTTAATATGTACAACAGTCGTCTGTGCAAGGAAACGAAATAAGGACCAAGGGTAGAAGAGCCAGAAAAGCTGAGGGATGAGGTTTTATAGGAAGCACATGATCACGTGTTATCTAGTCATGGAGGGTGTAGAGCGAGGAATAGGAGAGTGGCGGATAGGTATTGGTGGAGAGGTAGGAAAGCAGATGTGGATCACTATGTCAAGAATTGTATACCATGTGCGCAGAGAGCAGATTTGAGTCGGAGACAGATACAGCTACAACGACTGCCGGAAGTGACATCACATAGAGAAAACCATGGAGGTATACACAAACATGAACAGCGTGAACAACTGACTCTAGAACACAAAAGTGGGAACACAGTGCGAGGCGAAGGCCAGTTGTAAAGAAGTTCAAATCAACGCAAGAGCTGGCAGGCCAGGACTATCACTGCTGACATGTCAACACCAGATTCAGTGGCTCTGCCTGTGCCATGCTTTACATGCACACTCCATCACAGCGTTCTACACTAGTCTGCTGTGATATCCATGCTAGCTCATCTGCATCCATCCCGATACCTGCTGCAAGGGGGGGGGGGGGGATACTAAAAGTTAGACTACAAGAATCCACAGAAGAGAATTTCCAATACTCAAAACCAAATGGTGTGCATGTCATATCATTCCACTTGTCTTTACTGGCCCTCTTACCAGAGCAAATGCAAGAGCCCATTTATTGAGAGTCTAAGATCAAAAAGTAGATAGTTGAAGCTGAAGAGTGGGGGTGGGGGTGGACGAGAACTCAGCTAATGAATTTAAATGTAAAGCAACGGTATCCATTCATTGAAAACTTAAATAAAGAAACAGCTTTCCTCATTGCAGAAACAAGTAATAATCGGTTTGAGTAAACCACTACATTAGATCTGGACACATGCAAATGAACTGAATCGAGAGTAAATGTCACTCCATATTTTCCAAAGGAGTGGCTTATGACGTCACAGTTGAGCTACATATTGCACGCACGCACACCCACCCACATGCACATGCGCGTGCGTGCACGCGTGCATGCGCACACACTCACACACACACACACACACAAAAACCACAGCCTCTGACTGCCGAGGGGTGTGCATTTGCGCATGTGTGTAGGTGGGCAGGTAGGTGGGTGGGCACATGCAAACGCATCCATGCTTTCTGAATAGACAACATAAGCATAGTAAACAAATATGTTCCAGTTTATAACAGCAGAGTTTTATCTCTTCATAAAAAGTGTGACACCAAACACAATAACAGAATATGGTTCAAATGGCTCTGAGCACTATGGAACTCAACATCTTAGGTCATAAGTCCCCTAGAACTTAGAACTACTTAAACCTAACTAACCTAAGGACATCACACACACCCACGCCCGAGGCAGGATTCGAACCTGCGACCATAGCAGTCCCGCGGTTCCGGACTGCAGCGCCAGAACTGCACAGCCACTGCGGCCGGCAACAGAATATGATGGCATGGTCACAAGCATATGAATACAAGCAAGTGTGACTACTATATCGTTTGTTTAGCTGTTATTAAAGTACTAACAAGGGGAGGTCACAACGTTTGGGACACAGATTTACTTCAAACTTCGTACACTCATAGTACTGCATGAGGACAAAAAAATGTGTTTGGTGTACTGGAGACAATAATTACTGACCAAGGGACCAACTTCATGTCAGATTTAATGAAGGAACTGTGTAAATTGTTGAATGTAAAGAAGTTGAGGTCGAGCGCATTGCATCCTCAGGCCAATGGAAGGACAGAATGGGTACATAGAACAATCAGGAATATGGTGAGTTTTTATGTGGATTGTCATCACCATCAAGGGGGCGAGTATTTGAAGCATATTGTATGTGCGTATAATGCACATGCATGTCCACACAACCACTTGAGTAAGTCAACTTGCATGTGGTAACACCCTACTTGCACTATGTTACACCAACCTACATGTAACTTACGAAAGTTAAAAGGCGTTTACCTTCCTTGAACAATGTTGCTTGCCACACTGTAGCCTACGAGTTTCAGCAACTGCTGATAGATGGATCTGCTCACTTTCTACTCTGGTGCATTTGACAGCACAGACCTAGTATCATTTGTTTATTTGTTTTTAATTTAATGTCATGCCAAAATAATGGGTTTAGTCCTCAACTAAGTAAATAAACACTTTTGAAAGTGACAAAATATTCTTAAACAATGCGATAGGAGCATCATTCTAGCATTTAACAGCTCTTTATAATCAATTATTTGTAACAGAGTAACACAACATCGTGTGAAGTGAGGAAGTGGATAAAAAATATTGTAACTGACAGTGTGAAATTGCCAGTGTTCATTTTGCTGCAGAACAATCAATGTAACTGTATCTTTTTATTTCAGTATAATAACAATAATTTTTATGCTTTAGTCATTGAGTGTATAGTGGTGAAATGGAAATTTACTTGGGGCTTCAGAGATTTAAAATTACTCTCGACCCTCATTAAAATCCTTTTAAAATGTAACATCATTGAGTAATGACTCTTCTGTGCAACAGAACAGGGGTTACAAAATTAAGTATTGCGCCAATAAACCAATGTACATTTACAGCACCTGCAACATACTAGACCCTTGACTAAACCTAGAAATAAAAGCAAAGCTGAACTGTAGAACGAAATACTTACCTTCTGATGTATCCTTTGCATACTGTAGACAGTACTGTAGACAGCATAAAAATTTGTAAACAGTACTTTTCAGAATGAAATGCATATATTGTAGAGACTGCAGTTGCCACATATTTCAATATTACTTGTAATTTGATGTAAGCTGGCCCAGCATCTCGCATACTTGTGCTAGACTTTTGTACAGAGAAGGAAATATGACTCAAAAAGATTTCAAAACTGCTCATTCGAAAATGATTACGAAACAACGTCGTCCTCAGCAGATGATCACCTTATTACTTTAGTGTTTTGGATGCTCCCAAACGATTAATACAACATGCCAATTCCCATACGCTATGATTGTGGATGTGATTTTTATTCATCAAATCACTATAAGTTCTTTGGCTAAAAGCTGCGAAACGTCTTAATGAATACTCCACTTGTCACATCACAAAAGTCGCGTAAGTAGCGTTTCTAACTTTGGAATGTGGAAACGCTAACTTGCGTATAAGCATAGTGGTGGGGGATGAAGTGTAAAAAATTACCACCAGTGGAAACCTGGCTTTACAAAGGAAGAAAAGAGAGGACTATCCATTAAAATTGGAATGAAAGCACGGCTTGAAGATATAATGAGCTACTGCCGTAATTCCTCTACATCTACATCTACATCTATACTCCGCGAGCCACCTTACGGTGTGTGGCGGAGGGTACTTATTGTACCACTATCTGATCCCCCCTTCCCTGTTCCATTCACGAATTGTGCGTGGGAAGAACGACTGCTTGTAAGTCTCCGTATTTGCTCTAATTTCTCGGATCTTTTCGTTGTGATTATTACGCGAGATATATGTGGGCGGTAGTAATATGTTGCCCATCTCTTCCCGGAATGTGCTCTCTCGTAATTTCGATAATAAACCTCTCCGTATTGCGTAACGCCTTTCTTGAAGTGTCCGCCACTGGAGCTTGTTCAGCATCTCCGTAACGCTCTCGCGCTGACTAAATGTCCCCATGACGAATCGCGCTGCTTTTCGCTGGATCATGTCTATCTCTTCTATTAATCCAACCTGGTAAGGGTCCCATACTGATGAGCAATACTCAAGAATCGGACGAACAAGCGTTTTGTAAGCTACTTCTTTCGTCGATGAGTCACATTTTCTTAGAATTCTTCCTATGAATCTCAACCTGGCGCCTGCTTTTCCCACTATTTGTTTTATGTGATCATTCCACTTCAGATCGCTCCGGATAGAAGTATTTTACGGTCGTTACCGCTTCCAATGATTTACCACCTATGGCATAATCGTACTGGAATGGATTTCTGCCCCTATGTATGCGCATTATATTACATTTATCTACGTTTAGGGAAAGCTGCCAGCTGTCACACCATGCATTAATCCTCTGCAGGTCCTCCTGGAGTACGTACGAGTCTTCTGATGTTGCTACTTTCTTGTAGACAACCGTGTCATCTGCAAATAGCCTCACGGAGCTACCGATGTTGTCAACTAAGTCATTTATGTATATTGTAAACAATAAAGGTCCTATCACGCTTCCCTGCGGTACTCCCGAAATTACCTCTACATCTGCAGATTTTGAACCGTTAAGAATGACATGTTGTGTTCTTTCTTCTAGGAAATCCTGAATCCAATCACAAACCTGGTCCGATATTCCGTAAGCTCGTATTTTTTTCACTAAACGTAAGTGCGGAACCGTATCAAATGCCTTCCTGAAGTCCAGGAATACGGCATCAATCTGCTCGCCAGTGTCTACGGCACTGTGAATTTCTTGGGCAAATAGGGCGAGCTGAGTTTCACATGATCTCTGTTTGCGGAATCCATGTTGGTTATGATGAAGGAGATTTGTATTATCTAAGAACGTCATAATACGAGAACACAAAACATGTTCCATTATTCTACAACAGATTGACGTAAGCGAAATAGGCCTATAATTATTCGCATCTGATTTATGACCCTTCTTGAAAATGGGAACGACCTGCGCTTTCTTCCAGTCGCTAGGTACTTTACATTCTTCCAGCGATCTACGATAAATTGCTGATAGAAAGGGGGCAAGCTCTTTAGCATAATCACTGTAGAATCTTAAGGGTATCTCGTCTGGTCCGGATGCTTTTCCGCTACTAAGTGATAGCAGTTGTTTTTCAATTCCGATATCGTTTATTTCAATATTTTCCATTTTGGCGTCCGTGCGACGGCTGAAGTCAGGGACCGTGTTACGATTTTCCGCAGTGAAACAGTTTCGGAACACTGAATTCAGTATTTCTGCCTTTCTTCGGTCGTCCTCTGTTTCGGTGCCATCGTGGTCAACGAGTGACTGAATAGGGGATTTAGATCCGCTTACCGATTTTACATATGACCAAAACTTTTTAGGGTTCTTGTTTAGATTGTTTGCCAATGTTTTATGTTCGAATTCGTTGAATGCTTCTCTCATTGCTCTCTTTACGCTCTTTTTCGCTTCGTTCAGCTTTTCCTTATCAGCTATGATTCGACTACTCTTAAACCTATGATGAAGCTTTCTTTGTTTCCGTAGTACCTTTCGTACATGATTGTTATACCACGGTGGATCTTTCCCCTCGCTTTGGACCTTAGTCGGTACGAACTTATCTAAGGCGTACTGGACGATGTTTCTGAATTTTTTCCATTTTTGTTCCACATCCTCTTCCTCAGAAATGAACGTTTGATGGTGGTCACTCAGATATTCTGCGATTTGTGCCCTATCACTCTTGTTAAGCAAATATATTTTCCTTCCTTTCTTGGCATTTCTTATTACACTTGTAGTCATTGATGCAACCACTGACTTATGATCACTGATACCCTCTTCTACATTCACGGAGTCGAAAAGTTCCGGTCTATTTGTTGCTATGAGGTCTAAAACGTTAGCTTCACGAGTTGGTTCTCTAACTATCTGCTCGAAGTAATTCTCGGAAAAGGCAGTCAGGATAATGTCACAAGAGTCTCTGTCCCTGGCTCCAGTTCTGATTGTGTGACTATCCCATTCTATACCTGGTAGATTGAAGTCTCCCCCTATTACAATAGTATGATCACGAAACTTCTTCACGACGTTCTGCAGGTTCTCTCTGAGGCGCTCAACTACTACGGTTGCTGATGCAGGTGGTCTATAGAAGCATCCGACTATCATATCTGACCCACCTTTGATACTTAACTTAACCCAGATTATTTCACATTCGCACTCGCTAATAACTTCACTGGATATTATTGAATTCTTTACTGCTATAAATACTCCTCCACCATTGGCGTTTATCCTATCCTTACGGTATATATTCCATTCTGTGTCTAGGATTTCGTTACTGTTCACTTCCGGTTTTAACCAACTTTCCGTTCCTAATACTATATGCGCACTATTTCCTTCAATAAGAGATACTAATTCAGGAACCTTGCCCTGGATACTCCTGCAGTTTACCAATATTACGTTAACTTTTCCTGTTTTTGGTCTCTGAGGACGGACGTTCTTTATCAACGATGATAATGTCCTCTCTGGTAAGCCGTCAGGTATTTTATCGTTTCGCCCAAGGGGGGGTCCCTCTAACCTAAAAAACCCCCGTGTGCACGCCACACGTACTCTGCTACCCTAGTAGCTGCTTCCGGTGTGTATTGCACGCCTGACCTGTCTAGGGGGGCCCTACAGTTAGAAGGGTTACTGCCATGTAAAGACCAATTCACAGTGAACAGAAGAAACAATACCATGACTGCAGACATATAGGGGTACAAGCTGGTGGCCAGTGTAAAAGCATTTTGAGCCTCTCCTTGAAATAATGTGAATATTTACAATAAAAATAAAGAGTGTGCAAACTGTGAGGATGGTATATATATATAAGTTCGAGAATTAACAATGAATGGAGGTACTGCACAGTCTTATATCTACATTCGCTATCTAGTATATGCTACCCACAAGGTAGTGCAGAGGTGGTTTAGCAATGATACAGGAATTGGGAAGCATGCTTCCACATCATTGGCCATTGTTGAAATTATTATAAAAGAATTGGTAAAACTGCTAAAATTGATAGTGCTGTCAACTGTGATCCTTATTACAGCACACCAATGGTGTTTCTTCCATCCCATCCACCCATTGGTATGCTGTTGATTACATGATGATTGACTGACAGCACTCATTGGGGAAGGACAGAGAGTCTTAGTGGAATCAATTGCCGAAATAATAATATTGTATGTGACTGAACTATGGGGTTGCAATCGAAACAGAACACCTAGCCATCTGCTACCACATCACAGTGATAGATGATTTTAAATGTAGAGATCATAAGTCACCCTCAGACAGCTGTTTGGAAACGCTCCACAACACTAAAAAACGTTTCCAGTTTTCATGGATCGTGATGTCTTCCACATTTTTTTGCCAATGAGAAACACTGTCTCCGTCTTTTATTTCAATCAAGCAGCAGCAGCATTATTTTCACCATGCAATGTCCAGTTTTCTGTGAGAACCAATGTTATGAGATGTGTTAGGTCAGTTTAAAACCTGACACAGACCTCGAAATCATGGTGGAAAAAACAAAATGTATGGCAGTGTATATAACTGTAGACATACACTCCTTGGATGTGTTACACTGGAGAAAAACAATGTATCAGACAACAACACATGGACAGTCTCTTGCGACTGATAATCTGTGGGATATGGTCCTCGATTACACTGGTCTGTAGGAGCGACTTTGATCACAAGCCACCTGCTACAACGGACTAATACCTGTATATTTAATAGAATCGTCAAATGTGCTCGATGCCAGCACACAGACAGTATTTATTTTCGATATAACGGAAGACAGGGACATGGTAATATACCGAGTTTCCTACTGGGTGATGTTAGCAGAGTTTTTATAGTTCGTATTTTTTCTCTGTTGGATGGTACAAAATAACGACGAGGGAGAGAATGTTTTAGTGATAGACATGAATTGCACCCTGAGATACGCAGATCTCCTTCAGACTCCAGTACCCTCTATGCAGTTTGGAGACGAATCTCAATGCAGTAACAAAATCCTTGTGCTTCTTCCAGTTCCCGTAACTGCTCGTACTATCTTTCCTACTATCTCGTTTTGCAGGAGGGAGGAAGCTTCGTTTTGTGGTAGCCTTACACATAGTACACGGTTGGTGGAGCTACGACAGCATGTTCTCATTTCCACCGAGTGGTCAAAACACGGTCCCGTGGCATTAACTCAGCTCTTTCTCCATGAGTGCAGGAGATGTTAGATATAGTGCTCTCTGACTTCCATTCATTTCCGACTTAAATTGGGAAAATCACATGGACGAAGCAGCAGGGAGGGCAGGGCAGAGAACAGAGGAGCAGTTACAAGATGCAGAGGGACCATCTAAAAATCCGATTTGCACAATGTTTGTATGTGATACTCAAGTGTTGCAAATAAGTTTTAATAGGAAGAAGGATCATCACAAGTTCAAGGTGAGTGTTTTAAGTGACCTATTTTACTCCTTAAGTTGTTAAGAAATTAATATGATAGGGAAGTGTAAGAGGCTTATTTCACTCTCTTTTTTATATAGAAATTGCATCAGCTCTCCCTTTGTCTCCAGCATTAGTCAATAGGAACACAGTTTTCTGAGAAGAGATGAAAACCTCTGTGTGCAGGTTTTGGGTCACTCAGACAAACAGGAAGAGGTCTATTGAGAAAGACAAAGACAGGAAGCAAGTCTGGAACCTGGAGTCAACAGAATGCCCCCACCTGATGCTTTGTTTGGGTGCCACAAGATCAAAGGAGACCGATATGTAGTCCATGGTCGGTGGTATTCAGTAACGTGGTCTGTAATTAGGACATTGGGTGGCTTTGACCTTCGTGGCAGTGCCCTGACAATAGACGCACACATCGGAGACCCCGCCAAATAGTGACTACTACACCACATTTCATTCCATTCACGATCTGTAGACCCCCTTTTGTAGGGTTTAACTGTCAGTGCAATAGGACTGCTGTATGTCTATCGATATGTACAAAATAGTTTGTGACTGAGGTGCTAGTAATTTGTCTGCCTGCAGAAAGTGGCGGCGCGTTTCGAAATGTGTCGTGAGCTTTTAGATATGTAATTGTTCTGATATTTCCGTCTGTGCTTAGACATCAGTGTGCATCTAAAACTGAGAAAAATAAAAAAATAACAGCTTTAACACCCCTTACTCGAGCAGCAAATATAAACTTAGCATCCTCAGCGTTTCCATGAGCGAAGAATAAAAAAGCTCTGCAATTGTTTAAATATTCCACACTGAAATCGACTTCCTGACAAATTCTTTAAATAAACTATAGTCCACACAGCACCTTGTATCCCATAGATTGTTCAATTAAACAATATTCCATACACTGCAGTCAATTTCTCAACAAATTCTTTAATTAGTTTAATAATTTTCCAAACACGCCTTGTATCCCATAAACTGTTTAAATAAACAATATTTCATAGACTGCAATCGGTTTCTCGCTTAATCACCAATCAACTGTCTTTTATCCATCTACTTCCAGGTGGGGGAGGAAAATGGGTACTGGGGGTTTCCTCAGGGGAGGGGTTAATTAATTGAATTAACTGGTCAGTCAAATTGATATCAAAAGTGTGCTTGTATTGGCGAGGGGAGATCCCAGAGGGGTGGAGAGGAGGATAGGCACGGGGGAGGAGGGAGAGGAGTGGAGGTTTCTTGGAAAACCACTTAATGTTACAAAAGGTTAAGATCTTGTCAAATAAAAGGATGGATAATACCCTGGGAATCATAATCCTCCTAGCAGAACAGTAGATTTAGGACCTGTCAATCAAAAGAGAAAATAGGTTTGCCCCTGAATGTGTATTTGTCCTTGATGTAGGTAACCCACAATGTGCGCTGATACCCCTGTTACCCCTCTACCGCTAGTGCGGCAAACAGAAGGAAAATTTTGTAGCCAATACCTCGACTAATTTGTTCAACCTCTGACTTGCCTGAAGATTATCAAGCCTCAAGAGACCTTACTACCTTAGTGTGTTGACTGATTATTAGTACAGTACTCGTCTCATCAGATTCAAATCCAAGGAGACAACCCTAACCTCATATTTACTGTTGGATTGTGTGTAGAAGGTACTTCCTTTGATATGATGCCACCTTAATAATGACTTATGATCCAGCAAACAAATGCAAAGCAAATCTCAACTCACAGGTCAGAGTTAACATTACTTTCAACAGCAAATCGTGAAAACTTACTCTGCCTGAGATTTACATTGGCTCCTTGCCACTCATTTGACAAGATCATCTGACTGAAGGTCGTTGAGATTTGTGTCTCAGAAATGTGTAGTGCGTAAAGTTCAATTTCTGTACTGACATTTAGAACATCTATAATGAAAGTTTATTCAATTGCACCCTAATGTGACATTGACCAAAAACGAAACAAAGAAGTCCAAAGGTGAAAAACATCATTTTAGGCTTGTTAAACTTTGAACACTATGAATATATCACCAGAAAGATTTCTTATGACTACCCATGTTTCTGGATTATTTAAATAGTTCTGTGGTGCACCCTATGTGTTGTGTATACTTAACACAGTGGCAGATACAGAAAAACCTCAAGGAGGGGGCACTAAAGAGAGCGAAGGACAATATTGGCTTTGGCAGCCGTTGTTCTATCCCTTCAACATTGAATTTCTTTAAGAACTTTGCAAACTGTTCCGAGATCAACTGCGAATTGAATAACAGCATCACATCACTGAAACCGATCTCGTTTGACAATGTGTCTACACTGAGTGTTTTAGGTGACTCTTCAACGTTACAAACCACTTGTTAGACGCTGTAAAGAAAGATACTACTTCTACAATAGTATCAAGTGAATTTCTCACACTTGTAACTTTGCACCTGCATGAGACAGAGAGGTTGAGCTGATGACTTCGACACAGTGCTACTTGTGCATTGATAGCTTTCTTTTTTATTGTAGCCACAGCTCCTTTCAATTCTGACATATTAATCGAGCAACCGACACAGCCTATACCCACACAGTTCTCCAGTGACAGAGAAAGGCTTTTCATCCTCCTTAGAATCGTAGTACCTAATACTTCACCAGTAATGCTAAGCTCTTCATCTTGTCTCTCTTGAGATTCATCGTCAATGTTTCCACTACAATCATCGTCTTTATTGATGTCAGCGAAACCCAAAACTCTTGTGTGTACTGGTAATTCACGGTCACCATCAACATATCCTGCAGCTAAACTCAGTTGGGCGATGTGCGCTGTCTCCGTAGTCTCATCGAACATTATGCTGTTATAACGAGAATCTTTTCCTCCAGTATTCTCAATAACATCTCTGTTTCACAGCATGAAATAAGTTCGTTACACGTTGTTTTACTTACGTAAGTGGCGTTCGCTTTAGTGGTCTCAAAGTGATGTTTTAGTTACAAGACTCCCATCATCTCTATGCCATTGCAGAGGAATATTTTGAATTCAATGAATATGATTGTTTTTATTATAGGTACAAGATGGTCTCTGTTTTCCCTAATGCTTTCCATTATCTCTCTTGACAATTGATTTATGACCTAAAGTTCGCGGTTGTCTCGTGTTGCCAAAATAATTTTGCATCTGTTGGTGCTTCAATGTGGTTCTTGAGCTGAGAGTGAATCCCAAGATCACCATCTTTACCAGTAAGTTTGGTATACTTTGCTAGTGGTTCAGTCACAAGTTTCTTGGCGATAAAGAATTTCTTTCCTCCAACCATTTTATTATTCACAAAAATTGAGCAGTTAATACAAAGAAGTCCCTTTTTAACTTATGAGGACACCAGCCATGGATACCGTTCAAAGTGATTATTGTGCACTTGTCTGTGTTCAACTCGTCCACTCTTGTTAAGCTCAGAAGTAGGAAAGATACAACCTTTTTCAGGTTTCCTTGGAGCTGTGATTTCCTGATGCTAATATATCCAATTAATTGCCAATAGCTGTGGGATTAGAGGAATCAGTCGATGAACATTGTCATGGATGTTTTGACGAAGTGTTGGGCTCTGTCTGTACATCTGGCGGTGCTTTTGCGGCTGAATAGTGACCAGAATCTTCAGATGTTTCTACTTTTCTTTTTCTTATTACATAACGGTCCATTTTATCATATTGTTACGGTGTAGGTAAATTAGCTGCCAATTATTCTTGAATAAACACTTTATTTGCACTGAAAAATGCAACACTAGTACACTTAGCACTAAAACACACACAGTCACACTCTGTGTATCACTAAGCACAACACTGACTGAAGTCTGTAGTAATAGCCAATAACAGCAGTTGTTCACTTTTTATCACTTCCAAGTTATCGCGACAATTGTAGCTTCCAAACTGACTACCTGCAGCGTCTCTGATTCCCTTGTATGTGTAGCCAGGTTGTTTCGAGAACATTCGCTGTCAGAATGTTCGCTTCCAGACTTTTATAGAGTGTGAACAAATACCTACTGTGAAAACGATAAACCAATATGTACCTTACGACGTATAATATAAGGACGAGTTTCCAATGATGACGTCATCTGGCAATTTATGTGTGTGGAACTTTTATTGTCGACCGCATTCCTTTCTAGAGCACACAATGGAGGGCCTATATAGTAACAATGCGTTCTTAGGAATCTTCTCGAAAGTCACTATTACAGTAGATATATGCATCAATAGTTTTCCATACCTAACTCGTATGATGGTTAGGTGTGGGAAACAATTCTTACGTTATTAGTAAAAATATTGTTATGAGTCTCATAACAATACTTTTACTTAGAAATTACTATGAATTACTATTATTAATACTTCACAATCAACTGATCACTCTCGCTCTTGACTGATCTTCACACTTGCACTTGCTACAACCAGGAATTTTTATTATTTGTTCTTCAGTCTTAATATTTCTGCTTCTAAATGTAAACTATATTCCTATTCCGCGAATAGTCCATGTTTATAACGCTATGCATCGAAGGTTATCTGTACAAGAAAACAGTAGAATATTCGCGACTTTTCTTGAACAAATGCCAGACAGAATCGAGATCGCTAGAACGGCCACAAATTTTCTCATAGGTATGTGTTAGCTATCTATGTGCCAGACAGAAATGTATAAAATACGATGACGTGGACGCACGTCCTACGCAGGAAAGTACAGCTACTCGATAACTCGTTTCAGACGAAAGATGCGAACAAATAGCGTGCAGGCTGACTAGTGGGGGCAGTGCGGGTGGCAATGCAGGTGGCCCTGTATGGGCCCATGTGTATACGCAACAGACTTAACAGCTAAATGGCCCATGGCAACATGATGAGTGTTGGTGGTTGTTGAAACAACAACATAGGCATAATCAAGATTATGTTTTACTGCTGTCCTTACCATCAAACATATGTGGAATTTGGAACAATAAATACAAGACACAGACAAAATATGTTACACGAATATGTGGCACGTCTGAAAGAACAGACATCGAATGGAATCCACAGCTGTGATACATATTGTGTGAGTTAAAGGAGGCAGGGGAAGAAAAGAAGGGAAAGGGAAAGCAATACTCATGTCAGCTGCATCGAGACTTTTTATGGAACGAGCTTCGACAAGTGAAAATGTGTGCTGGACAGGAATTTCAACCTGGACTCTCCTGCTTACTAGGAAGTTGTGTTAACCACTGCCCCTCCCGGACACAGGGTTTGTCACAACTATGCAGGCTATCTCGGTACGCCCCCCAGCCTGCCCACATTCTCACCTAGCACCACCTATCTGCTGTCCATGTCCATGTCCTCCACACTCATTATTTTGATATCTCCACATCAGGTGGAATATAATTGTCCATCCGCACTGAAGGTCGTGGATTCATTGCTCATCAAAGTGAATCAGTTACATGAATGTGTGGTGTCTGTTCTTTTGGATATGTAACTGAGTCACATCGATGGACAATGAATCTACCACCTTCAGTGCTGATGCACAATTATCTTCGGCCTCATGTGGGAATCTCAAGGCAGCAAGCATGGAGGATATGGATGGGCACAGAGGATAGGTTGCGCAAGCTGAGAATGTGGGTTGGTGGACAGGTGGACTGTTGTGATAAACACTGTGTCTGGGTGACACAGTGGCTAATGCAACTGCCTAATAAGCAGGAGACCATGGGTTTGATCATGGTTTGGCATATATTTTCATGTAGTATTTCCGCAAAAATCCCAATGCAGCTTACATCAGTAATTCCTTCCTTTTCCTTTCATTTCTCCCCCACTCCACCTTCAGTTTACATAGTATGTATCACAGCTGCAGTTTCTGCATGGTGTCTGTTTTCTTGGACATGTCCAAAAGAACAGACACCACACATTCCTGTAATTGATTCGTCTTGACATGCAATGAATGTGTGGGTGCACAATTATGTTCATTATTATGTGGGAATCTCAAAGTAGCAAGCATGGAAGACATGAAGAGGGACTCCAGATAGGCAGCACTAGGTGAGAATGTGGGTTGGACAAGAGGCATACCAAGGTACCTGTGCAACTGCAATAAACATTGTGTTTGGGTTACGCATTGGTTAATGCAACTGCCGAGTAAGCAGGAGACTCTGGGTTCGAATCCTGGTCTAGTACACATTTTCACTCTTCGCCACTGATTCTGCAAAAAGTTCTGATGCCACTGTCATCAATAATTCTTCTCTTTCCTTTCCTTTCTCCCCCACCCACCTTCAGTTTACATAAGGCAAAATATGTATATGTGATGTGGAATACACAATACATCAGGACGAGAAGCAAAGAAATATTTTTACATACATTCAAATAAAAATGAGCCTGTTCTGCCTTTATAGCAAAAGAAACATGCGTTAAATGTCACATATGCACTGGTTCACTGATACATAGGTATATTCGGGGGGGGGGGGGGGGATGCATTACTTAATACAGTCTCAGGAACGGTATGCAGAATAGTGGCAGCTGTCTAGTCGACCTTTGCAGGAAGGGCAGTTTACTATTCTGGAACAGGCAATGTAGAGGACAGCAGGTGGGCCTCCTTTTCATCCTTTACATTTCAGAGAAGGGTGATTATTGCACTATGATATCTCCATGTTCGACTGATCGTGGCTAACCTTCTCTCAAATCGTTGTTTTGGGACCAAAGGTTTGTAACCCAGAACAGCAGTCATCAGGGTGAGCTGATGCAACTGGTACTGATCTCTGATGTCGCTTGACAGTGATTATTATGCTTGATTGAGCGAAAAAGGCAATTTATGGGCTAGTTGGCTGACAACCCACTAGCCAAATACTATGTTTCTATGAAAATAGAGGAAGCTGATCTGTACTAATATCTGTGACTGCTAGCAGTTAGGAAGTTCCCTGTGGTAGAATATGGGTTATATTGATGAGGTTGGCTAGAACAGAAAGGTCTGGTGAAGCAAACTGGCTTGAGATACTGAGTTTCACCAAGAGAAGAGGATATTTAGGTGGTCAGGTTGTAGCTGACTCATTGTGTTAAGACTGACAACTGTAGAACAGAACAGTTACGTGCGACAATGTACCAGCAAACCTCAGGTTGCAGGAATCCCTTTGATAAAATGCTCTGCCATAGCAGAGCAGTACTTGCCTCGGCTGCCACATCAGTCACCTGATGGTCACCAGCACATCTCAAGAGACCATTCCACTGTGCTTTGTTCCACCCCCTTCAGTTCAGCGTCCTGCTGGAGGATGTGTGATAGCTGGAACTGGTTGATGTAGGCTGCGACATGTGACACCAGCCACACCCTCAGCTTGTCTGTTGTATGCACTGACACCACTGCCTTCTGTTACATTTCCCTTCGCTTGTGTCAGGCTGTCAGCATGCACAAAAAAGCCAGCACCCACACCCCACTTCGCCACATGAACCTGCAGAATCTTTTACAACTAGCCAAAGTACACGGAGTCTCCTATTATCTAAAACATGTTCATAAACATATTTGTCAGTGATTACAGTGATGGAGTAACTAATTAGAGGAAATAATAACTTAAAAATGAACACATTCAGTCCAAGATTCTTGAGATAAAATATCTATTTAAACGGAGTTATGCACATTCTAAGGTGAATTGAATTGTGAATTTTGCCCAGTTCTGAAATCTCAAAATATCTTTCATTGAATTAATGGTCTTAATTATTAATTAAATTCTGCACACTGTGCTGCTGATGGTGACAACATTCATCATTTGCTTAATGCTGATATCCCCAATTAAGGATTGATTAGTTCCATGATAAGCATACCTTTAAAGTCATGGTTAGTTCCATAATCTGTTAAATTCATGTTGTTTGTACGGTTCCCCTTATCACACATCTTCTTTATTTCACGTTCTTTCATATTTTCCACTCTATTTCATCCATTGTGTTTGTGGTGCCATGCCCTGTCATGCAATTATCTCATGGTGTCTCTTGTCATCCCGACCTTCTTGTCCCATGTTTGATACATGCCTTCATCTAGTCCTCCATCTATACTACTCACTAATTGATCTCTAAGAACCACCATCTTGACTCGCAAACTTTCCTGTGCTTCCTACAGGCTTTCTCAATTTTCGATTTTTTTCTGATATAGCGTCATGATTTAATGCTTCTCTTCTTCTATATTCTTCTATCGCCACCAGCACCTTACTTTTAGCTGCCATACAGCAGCTGTGTTTTCTGTGCTATCCCATTCATTTGTACTACCAAATTTCCATTTCCATGGTTTCTTCTTTCATCTTCTGAATCTCGTTTCATGAACTTTCCTCCTTGTCCATAATTTCTTTCCTTATATCTGTATGTCCCTGTTACACCTTCTCCTCCACGTCTTTATTCTCTGTCCTCATTGCTCTTAAAACGTCGGTTAACTTGAATTCATTGTCTCCTTACCCACTACGTTTATTTGGCGCAGCTGCTCTGGATTTTACGGCGTTGATCCACACTCCATCTTCATTTGATTTGCTGTTCCTTTTCTTCTCCTTGGCATTCCTTATTACTGTCTCTTTGCTTCTTCTCTCCCCTACCATTTACTGTCTCCCCATGTACCTTCAGATTCCTGTGGTCTGTGGTACATGTTTTGTACCAACTTCCTTCGTCTTCTCCTGCTCTATGATTCTTCCTCTCTTCTTTACCATCCTCATCGTTCCCGCTCTTTCCAACACTTCTTGTGTCACTGAGACCCTGTCTCTGCTCCTGGTCTTAGCAGTCTATCTGTTCAGACCTGGGCTGACAATCATGACTGATGGGAGTTTCTTTCAGATCATAAATACTACCTTTAATTTTTTTATTCTTCAAAGTACTGCATGTGTTGTTGCTCCTGCAGTTTCATACTGGTTGGAAAATCACACCGAACTGCATATGCATAAAGCTCGGAAATCACATATCTGAGAACGTGTATTTTAAATTCTGCTGCTCTTATATTTACCACGCTACTTAGTGCAGCAAAGTACAAAACACCTTTCATGAAAGATTCACCAACCCTACATTCCTGTGTGGTAATTGCTCTCATGTCAGATGGTGTGTTCACCTTGACTTAACAATACCAATAACAAATATAAATATCCTGGTAATTCCTTACTGGCCACGAATCTATAGTCTTCGAACCCTTTAATGTTCTTATTTAATATCACGCTAAATCTTCCTCATGTCTTTCTGGCAATGATACTTCTATCCCAAACTGTAACACCAGCCAAAATCAGTATCTGTTAGCTATCACTTGCTGCTCACCTACTTCCATTTCCTTATACACAACCATGCACATCTCTTTCAATCTTGCTCAGAGTGAGAAAGGACAATTTCATAGAGCACTGCACTCCCACCACTTACCATGATTCCATCTCCTCAATAAACGTTCTCATGCCAATTTACCCTGTTGACTCTCAGTTGCAAAAACATGCTCTAATTTGGATGAAAACGGCATGCATAATTGGTTGCCATGTTTCACAGTTATTCAACATAAGCTCAACTATAGCTGTTTCAACTCGAAAAAACAGCTACCATACATTGAGAAATACGTGCAAATATGCCTACAACACTTAAGCTGTAAACATGGATTTTAGTGATCATCATGCTCAAATTTTTTCGATGAAAGTTACAGGAAACCCAAAATTCCATGCAATAAGATGCACTGTAAGGGATTTCATTGCAAAAATGTGGAACATTTTTGTTTGTTCCTGAAGGGTGAAAACTGAAATGACGTATATGGCTGTAATGATACCAATGAAAAAATGATAAATTTATGGTCACATTTAAGCAATTTTTATATAAATTTTCCCAAAAAAATTACATTTAACTCCGTCTGAAAGGCAACAAAGTGAATCGCAACAGTGGTAAAGGAATTTCCAAATAAGAGGAGATTGTATGAATACTCCGAGCAAAATACAAGTCCTGTCTTTATTATTTGCTTCAAAAGATGCAAGCAAAAACTAACAATAATTATTTCAAAGGATAAAAAATTATTGTGTAATTCCAAGAATAAAAATAAAGCAGTCTGGCAAATTTAAAGAAGATAAAAAGATGCAAGGTAAGTTAATCAGAGTAATATTAAGCTGATTAAGAATAAAAGTAAACTAATTGACTCCAAGCAAGTGGTTACTATTTTCAACAATTATTTCTCAAACATGGCACAGCATTTGATGAATGTCACAAATAGTGAGACAATATGAGAGTACAGTCAGATCAGAAAATTCATATAAATACGTTATGTATGTACCAAGCAACAGCAGAGGAGCTGCCTAAAACTATAAAGGGATTACTTAATAAATATTCAGTGGCTGCTGATGAGATACCAGATGCTATCAGCAAAGTTAGTGCAAGATTTATTGTAGAATCACTAGCAGTCATAGTAAATTCATCATTTGAGAGTGGTGTATTTCCAAGTAGACTAAAAACTACAAAAGTAATGTCTCTGTATAAGAAGAGTTTCAAATGTGAAACTGCTAATTACAGGTCACTTTTAGTTTTGTCAGGCTTTAGAAAATTACACAAAAAATTGTTTCTTAGGAGGTTAACGACCTTCTTAAATAAAGAGAGGCTCATAAGTGACTCCCTACATGGAAGGGAGCTGGAAAGTCAACCCAATCAGCAACTTCCGCGTTTTTAAATGAAATACTAACAGCAGTGGATACTAAGCAACATGTTTCTAGATATTTCTTGACCATAGTAAAGCCTCTGATTCTATTGATCATAACATTCTCTTGCTTACCTTAAGTAATTATGGAATTAGAGGCCAGTCTGAAAGGTAAATGTGATCAAACCTAAATAACCGTCATCAATACAAAGAAATAAAATACAAAGGCCGTGAAACATAAAAAATTTCTGGGTTTTGCAGTAATGTGCAAAAAAAGATCAGGTATAGAGTACTACAAATGTCAGTTCTGGGAACTGTCCTATTTTTGCTACATGTAAATGACTTGGCAGATAAAATACATGATGGAACTACAGTGGTCTTTGCAGATGATATTAATATTCTTATTACATCAAACAGTGGGAAAGTCTGCTGGAAATTGCAACACTGGTTATGCATAGTTTAGCACAGTGGTTCAAGACCTCATAAATTCTGAAAAAAAAATTGTGAGAGTTAACATTCACATCACACAAAACTCCATCTTGCAAACCCTGTTTTCACTATTGAAGAAAGAAATTTATGAAATGTGAGTCATACAAAAATTTTAGACATATATGTTCAGTAGGATTTGATATATACATATAATACTAATTATTTTTACAAAAGGGAGTATTTTAAAGAAGGAAATCACCTTTAGAAATAACTTTGTTTTGTGTGCATATGAAACTACACAGAAGCTCAAGATACATATAAACATGTAAGTACAAATGGAATGTCCATTAATTAGGTGAGCTTAAAATAGAGGTGGGAGTGGTCTGGAAAAATCTCATCAAATCTCATTTATGGGGAGCAGTGAAACTTTCATGTCAGCTTTTTAATTCAGAGATCATACATTACTGTAACAGATAACATTTTGTTTTATATAATTAATTCTGAGCATACATAATATTAGAGTGTCCACCAGTTTTTATGGACTCTCTGGACTGAGCTGAATGCTTTACATGTGAGCATGCTCAGGGTTCCACAAATTGAAACAAGTGCTGCATAAGAGTTAGATTTCATTTGCAGAGATCTCTGCTGTGTTAGGCAAAATTGCTATGTGCCAGTGAGTAAGTCACGATATTCTGCAACAAATATAAAGCTGATGTTATTGTATCAAAGCTTTTACAGTGTGTTCCACACGCCAACAAGTCGAAACACACATGCCAGCAAGAAGTTAAACTAAGGAAGGATAGGAACACAACAAGCAGTCACAGTCAAGCCTGGGAATTTCAAAACTTTCGAGAATGTTTTGATTTTAAGTTTGAAGCCAGGCAAGAAATGAAAAAGAAATATTTTTTTCATGTGATGAAATTATAATTAACAGTTCTCTGATTTTTTTGCTTTACCTATATTGTGGAACCTTTCATCTTGCTGTGTTCCTGTCCTTCCTTAGTTAGTTAAAAATTCTTTTCATTTTTCGTTAAAATCTTCAAAAATTGTTAAGTTCACATGTAGCTGTTAATCCTCATTTATTGAGGAATCACAACCTGTTTCGCAATCGCATCTTTAGTTTAATTAGGCTGGATTATATCAAGCCAGTAAACAAATATGATCTCCTATCATTCTATAAGGTACATCTCCTGGCATAACAAATGCAATGGGATGTTGAAAGATCCATCAGTAATCTTAGATAATTATAGGTAGACCCGTATTGAGTTCCTGATACTACTTTGAAAAACAGCTGTCTGGGTGGCAATGAGGAAATGATGACACTGTGTGCAGACACAGCCCATAGTAAGTCACATAACATTGTAGCTGAGATAGCTGTTTTTCAAAGTACTACCAGGAATTCAATATTAGTCTGAATTAGTATGTGCCCCAGAGGTGAACTCTTGCTATCTAAGATAACTGATTGATCTTTCAACATCCATTGCACTGACTTCAAGGTCGCAGCAAGTGAAGGTGGCATGTTATGTGAAGTGGGCAACAAACTACTAAAACACACGGAAATTAGTGTGATTTGTGAACAATGGTGCAGGAATTTCTTTCACAGTGACTGTGTTGACCTTACCTATAGTGAAGTAAGCTTAGTAAATAGCTCAAAAGAATTAATTAAGCTCTGTTGTTGTGCTTGTGAAGATAGGTAATACACCAGACTTTTGGAAGTTGCATCTGCAGCGAAATATCAACAGTCTGTCAGTGGAACAAGCTATATTAACAGCGAAAACGCTAAGATAGGTGACAGCATTAGTATCATTAAGTAGCACGAAAGTTCACACAAGGCAGCTCACGAAATCAACCATGTAAACCATGTGGAGTTGAACTACTGGAAACACAAAATAATGCATGTGGTGTAAACAATATGAAAAATCAGTTTTTTAGATTAGGTGACTCTCCATCCAATCTAGACAACGATAACTGTAGGAAACCCAGAAGCATCAGTATAAGACTGAAAGAATGCCTGCAACAGGCGAGAATATTAAGATCCTAATTATAAACTGCCGAAGAATTTGCAGTGAAGTACCAGAGTTTGAAGCATTTGAGAAAAGCAGCGTTGCTCACATAATACTTGGTACACAATGCTGGTTGAAAATGAAATTGACAGCAGTGAGATTTTTAGGGAAAATATAATTGTCTATCGAAAGGATAGAGAAATGGGAGTGCTGTATTTGTCGCAGTAGACAAGAAACTCAAATTCACCAAGATTTGAAGCTGCATGTGAGATTGTTTGGGCAAGACTGAGAATCAGCGATGGCCATAAAATGATAACTGGATCCTTCTATCGTCCACCAGACTCATCTCTTGATGTAACCAAAAACTTTGGAGAAAACCTCCTTCCACTTGTATGTAAGGTTACCAATCATACTGTAATCATTGGTGAAAAATTTGATCATCCAACAATCAGTTGGGAAAATCACAGTTTTGTTAGTGGTGGGCGTTACAAGACATCCGGTGAAGCTTCACTAAATGCATTCCCTGCAAACTACCTAGAACAGATAGTTAGGAACCCCACTCATAGTGGAAATATATTGGATCAAATGGCAACAAATAGACCTAAATTCTTTGAGGATATCCACGTCAAAGCTTGTATCAGTGACTATGACACAGTTGTGGCAACAATGATTACCAAAGTGTAAGGGAGAACTGAAACAAGCAAAAAGATATAAATGTATAGTAAACTAGATAAAAAATCAGTAGTGTCATATCTCAATGAGGACCTTGAAACTTTCAGCACAGGGCAGAAGCATGTAGAGGAACTCTGGCTCAAGTTTAAAAGAATAGTTTACCATGCACTAGATAGGTATGTACCCAGTAGAACACTTCATAATGGGAGGGAACCTCCATGGTATACTGTCACTGTCAAGACACTTTTAAAGAAACAGAATTTACTACATAATAGGTGTAAAACAAAGCTTAGTGCTATGGACAGAGAGATGCTGAATGAAATGCATTTGGCTCTCAAGAGAAGAATGCATGATGCCTTCAATGACTACTGTAGCAGATCATTGTCAAGAGATCTTTCACAAAACCCAAAGAATTTCTGGCCATATCTAAAGACAGTTAGTGACACCAGCATCCCAAAGCAAAGGCTGAAATGCCAACCATCATGGATTTTGGAAACCCCTGTGAAACCCAGCTTGCACTTTTCTCACGTAACATGCTGGATGCTTTGGATCAAGGCAACCCAGGTAGATGCAGTATTTCTTGATTTCCGAAAAGCATTTGACTCAGTACCATACATACACTAACTGTCAAATGTACGATCATATGGGGTATCAAATGAAATTTGTGACTGGAGTGAGAACTTTTTGGTAGGGACCAAACAGCATGTTATCCTGGATGGAGAGTCATCGTCAGATGCAGAAGTAACTTTGAGTGTGCCCCAGGAACTGTGTTGGGACCCTTGCTATTCAAGTTGTATATTAATGACCTTGCAGACAATATTAATAGTAAAATCAGGCTTTTTGCAGATGATGCAGGTATCTACAATGAAGTACTATCTGAAAGATGCTGCATAAATATTCAGTCAGATCTTGATAAAATTTCTATGTGATGCAGAGATTGGCAACTTGCTCTAAATGTTCAGAAATGTGAAATTGTGCACTACACAAAACAAAAAAAACTTAGTATCTTATGACCATAATACCAATGAGTCACTGTTAGAATCGGCCAACTCGTACAAATACCCAGGTGTAACACATTGTAGCAATATGAAATGGAATATTCACATAGGTTCAGTTGTGGCTAAAGCAGTTGCTAGACTTCGATTTACTGTAGAATAATGGGGAAGTGCAATCAGTCTACAAAGAAATTTGCTTACATATCACTCGTACGGGTGTCTCTGGAATATAGCTCATGTGTGTGAGGCTCTTACCAGATGGGATTAACAGCGGATATTGAACGAATACAGAGAAGGCCCACATGAATGGCCACAGGACTGTTTAACCCATGGGAGTGTGTCACAGAGATACTGAAGCAACTGAACTGGAAGACTCTTGAGTATAGACTAAACTATTCCGAGAATGTTTGTTAACAAAGTTTCAAGAACGATCTTTAAATGATTACTCTAGAAATATAATACAAACCACTATGTATCGCTCACATAGAGACCATAAGTATAAGATTGTTATACAGAGGCATTCCAACAACCATTCTTCCCATGCTCCATACGTGAATGGAACAGGAAGAAACCACAATAACTGGTACAAAAGGATGTTGCAAAGTGTAGATATAGTTGTAGATTTTTACTTTACTTCATCATCATCTTCGTTTGCCCTCTACCCAACATCTGATCGGGTTGGGGTATCAATGGTACTTTACTCGGTCTTTCCACCATTCTTCTTCCACAATTTGGTTCCATAGCAGTTTCTCCTCCTTAAATTCATCTTTATTGTATGAATCCATCTTGTTCTCGGTCTTCCTCTTGGCCTCTTGGCCTCAGTCTTGAATTCCATCATTTTTCTTGGTATTCTCCCCTCTCCCAACCTCTTCACATGCCAAAACCATTTTCATCTATTCTTTTCAATTTTTTCAGTCAGCTTCTCCACTCCAATTTCCTTCCTAGCATCTTCATTTTTCACTCTGTTTCTCCTCGTCTTCCCTAGCATACTTCTCAGAAACTTCATTTCACTGGATTGTATCCTGCTCTCCTCTCTTCACATCATAGTCCAAGTCTCTGAGCTGTAAATTAGTATGAGTGTGAAGCAAGTCTTGTATAGCACCAGCTTGCACCTTCCCCACACCAAGCCCCTCACACACTGGTTAAATGTACTACTCTGTTGTATTCTTTTGCTAATGTCTGTCTCCAAACGAGTATTCCCCATTAATACACTTCCCAAATATTTAAAGTTGTCCCACTATTTCAATATTCCGTCCCTTAATATGAATTTGTCCCTTGCCCTCTCTGTCCCCTCTGGTTACCACCATGCTCCTGCTTTTGTCCATACTAAATTTCATTCCATATTTCTCGACCTCATGATTTAGGATGTCTATTTGTTTTTGTACCTCCTTACTGCTTGTTCCCCACACCACAATATCATCTGCAAATAGTAACAGCTTCAACTCCCTTCCTCTATGGGTTTCTTTCGTCTCTTTGACTATTTCATCCATCACCATTATAAATAGTAGTTGTGATATCACACTTCCTTGTCTTAGTCCCGTAACATTCTTAAAACATTCAGATCTTCCAACTGGTGTCTGCACATAAGTATAGCTTTTTCATTCAGTGCCTGGATGACTTCAAGTGTTTGCTTTTCAACTCCCTTTCTCTTCAAGGTTGCCCATACCTTTTCCCTGATAAAACTGTCATATGCTTTCCCGAACTCCCAATGTCTATCCATCAACTGTTACAAACTAAAGATGGGGTCCACTGTTGATTTACCATGACGAAAGCCATACTGCTCCTCTTCTAACTGCCCTTCCACTTTTTCACTCACTCTTCTTTCCAGTATCCTCTCCATTATTTTTGCTACTTGGGATATGAGTCTCATCCCTCGATAATTATCACATACTTTCCTGTCACCCTTCTTGAAAACTGAGATTATTATTCCCTTTCCCCATTCTTCAGGTACATATTTTTGGATTCAAATGCATCGTATGAGTCTATATAGCCACTTCAGCCCAACTGGTTCAGCTGCCTTTATCATTGTCACGGTAATTTCATCTATCCCAGATGCCTTTCCTGTTTCTATTCTTCTCAGAGCTAGTTCCACTTCTAACGTCGTTATAGCCTCCTCTTCTGCCCCCCTGCTGTACTTCTATTTCCTTTCCATTGTCGTTCTTCACATTTAGTAATTTATCAAAGTACTCTTCCATCTTTTACCTACCTCCTCCAGTTGCATTAATAGCTCTCCGCTTTCCCCTTTCACTAGCTTTGTGTATGTTTTTTTTTCCTTCCTCATACTCTTTGTAATTCCATATATCATCTTCTTAGCACTAGTAACATCTTGCTCCAACACTCAGGTAAATTTCTCCCAGCTTTTCCTCTTTTCTTCTGCTACTATTTTCTTACACTTATTTTTACTATCCTGGTATTTCCTTTTACTTTCAGCTGTTTTGTCTCTGTTCCATTCATGCCAGGCTTTCTTCTTTCCTTTAAGTGCCTCCTTCACCCTCTCATTCCACCATGGTGTCTCCTTTTCCTTTACCCTTCCAGACCAGACACTCTGCCACAGGTCTTCTTAGCAGAGCTTACAAACGCTTCTTTGAACCTACCCCATTCCTCTGCAGCACTGCTATACTTGGCGTTAGGGATTTTATGTTTAAGTAACACTTTTCTTGTGTCATGCCATCCTTTAGTTTCCACACGTTTATTTTCCTACCCCTTTCTTCCTCTATGTCTTTCAGTTCATCGAATCTCATCTTTGCCACCACTCGATGGTCTCCATCAATAGCCTCTCCTGGGAGTGCAGTTACATCCATCAACTGTGTCCGATTTTTCTCTTCCACCAGAAGGTAATCAATGAATGTCTTCATCCGCCTATCACCCCATCCATATCTCATTATCTTTTGGCTATTCTTTTTACGGAACCATGTGTTGCCACAGTCAGACCGTTTCTTTCACAGAAATCAACCAGTTTCTCTCCTTCCTCATTTTTCCTCCCATATCCATATGGGCCAATTATCTCCTCCTTCCCTAGCCTTTCTTTGCCTACCTGATAATTTAGGTTACCCATTACTATTGCTTGCACATCTGTAATTATACTCTTTAATACCTCTAGAAGATCCTCTATGTTCTCTTCTTTATTTCCTGTTTGTGGTGCATATACTTGGATGAAGTCCTTCATTACATTCCTTGTCCTCAGCCGAATCCTCACCACCCTGTCACTTGTGTATTCTACTGCTTCCACATATATATTGGCTTCCTGTCTGCCACTCCAGTAGCATGTGAAGCCTTTCTTCATTTTCCTTCTTCCTCTTCCCTTCCATATAACTTCACTAAGTCCCATCAGTTATCAGTTCTATTTTCTCCTTTTCCATGAAGTCTATCAACTCTTCCTCCTTCCCAGTAAGGGTCATCTCATTTATGATATCCACCATCATTGTGTTGGTGCCTAGTAGCCCACTTCTCACAGTTCCCCCAGCACCCCAAAAACTGCGTGACGTCTGCAGGGAAGCTAGTTTTTCTGAGGCTGGTTTTGAAGTACCATTTCATATATAGGCTATTATTACGATGGGGTCGCCACTCCCAAAGGCATTTTAGAGCTGCTGCCAGCATATATGTTTAGGCTGCTCCTGACATGGAGAACAGATGCTGTTTGTAGCCGCCCCTCCGCTTTTCCACCGTTGGGACATGTAAAATCCTCTTCCGCTTTCCAACCGTTGTCTGTCTTCACCTGTTACCCTGTTGAGGGGCCCTTACAGGGTACTACCATCTGGAGTCAGACGAACCCAGGTTTTTTAACGGGGTTGTTACTCTTCCCCCTCCTCCTTCCTCCCACTTGCAAGGTGAGGCCCCGGGCTTGGGACTGGCACTGGCGGTGTTGATTCTATTGGTCAAATAGTCTTACTTAAAAGCTATTATCACCATATGTCCTAGCAATGTAGTACGTCAGTTTGCAACATTATTATTATGTATTTGCCTTGTCTGTGTTGATTATGTGGTCACAATGACTATTACCTGGACAATATCAGTAAATTCATTTCGCTTTGGCTTCGGAAGTTTGAGGTCTAGGCGGATGCTGGCGCTAGCCATTGTGTTGTAATAGGTAGATGACTGGCGCCACTCAGTTGGCGTATCGAATCAGAGATGCCAATAATGTGTGGATTTCAGCAGTGCTTGTGTTCCGTGTTGTGTGGGTGTTAGCTGACATTTCACCTATATCAACAGACTTCACGGATCGCGTAAATTCTGTTGTCAACAACTTTGTCATGGTTATGGACGTCGTCACGTCGTGGGTCATTGTACGGCGTTACGATCAAGATAACAAATGTCCACAAGGAACAGATGGCTTCAGTTCACCACCTATCCCTATACATTTAAATCATGACTCAAATTTTATGGAAATTAAAACGGAAATAAAAAACTGCTTAGGGCTCCCACAAGATGGTTTTGAAGTGATTAAACTAAGGAATAAAGACGGCACGCTAATAACATTGTCAACTTTACTGCAAGGGAACTCTGCATCAAATCCGTACTACTTGGATATTGCTCGCATTCATCAAAATACCCCAGCTTCCCCGCGAGTGGCATTCTCTCCTACGTATATTGAAACAGTGAAAAATAAGCTCGACAGTCTGGAGAAGCGTGTGTCCTGTGTCGAATCGTTAGTTCCAGAACTCCGCACACATCGCTTGGCAACAATAGATCGTACTATGCAACAGCTGTCGTCGAAGGTTAATTTCCTAGATAAAAGGTTGGAAGAGCTCGCGCCCATGGAATGGAAAGCTCATTTTCCGCATACTTGAAGTATTTTAATATGTGTTTGGTTTACACTTAAAGGTAGGGAGCTTTGTGTGTGTGGCTCTTTTTTTTTCACTAAGCTGCATTTCTCGTGACACATCAGTTTGTATATTGATGGTAGATAGCATAGCTTAACGTAACTAATTTGTATTTTACATATATCATTGTAGCTATATGGACACCGAAGTGATGTGTCAGTTACCGTATGTCACGTACTACAGCAGGATGTTGTCGCTTATGCTGAATAATACTAATCTTTACATTGAAAGTCAATCATGTTTCTTGAATTATGGAATTACATAAGTGTTTCAGCATTAATCAAGTACGCCTTTAACCTAGACAACATTTGTAATTGTACGCCTTTAATCTAGACAACATTTGTAATTGTTATCTAATAATAAAGATTTTTTAACGCACTAAATTTTTGTTTTAACGCAAGTACCGGTACCTGACATTCTTTAGAGCCGCAACTGGTGTACACGGGTTATCTCACCTTCGAACCCATCACCAGTTTCGTATTATTATTATTTCAGAGTCTGATAAATTACTTACATTGTTAGTATGATAAATTACTTAGTGTTGTGGCAGCCCTCAGCAATAGTCTTATTTCCTCCACTGTGTAACAGTTTACTGAAAAAATCATTTTGTATTATCTCATTTTATTTTTTTGCAATGCAAATGCTAATTATGAGTTCTGAATGGATGCTAATTAATATTTCCAAGTTGCTGTCAGTGATAGATGTGTCATAATATATTAGCATGGTAATAGATGTTTTGGGATATTACTGTAGATACCACACGTAGAGGTCAAAGGGTGTACAATGGATGAGGCTACATATTTTGAAGTTCCTATGCATCCAGATGCAAAATAAATTGAGGTGGCACTAGCACATGGATAGTATTCATCAGTTCCCACCTTACATAAAGCAAGAAATTGGGGATCCCTACAAATTAGAAAGAAAACTAAGTACATTCATCATTAGCTATTCTGTCTACTACTTATTTGAATATGTAGCTTGTAGGACTGAAAACATTCTGTTAGGTACCAATATGGCATGTTAGGTATTAGAGACCAGCAGCAGATAAAGAACAGCTGTCTTGTATAACTAAGTAGGCAGCAGTTTTTTTTAATAAAAAGTAGCAGCTTCTTTCATTCTGATTTACTGGATTAAATTCAGCATGCCTAAGAATTATAGTGCTCAGTAATGCTGAATACAAATGAAGTTTCTACAATTTTCCTGTCTTTCATTATTGTATATCTCGACATGTTCCACATTGTGAATGGTTCCTTTCATGGTGGAAATGTAGTGAATTACACTTACATGCCAATAGACATGCTCCATTAGGTATTCATGGCTAACAAAAGTGAATTTAGGTGAATTCTGAAATTTACAACCACAGTACTGGAAGCGAAAATAATTTTTATATAAACCATGCTTCCTATTTAGAACCAGAATGGAGTTTCATTTTTTGATGCAAAAATCAATAAAAGGTTGCCAATAGGCCTAGACATCAAGCAGGAAATTAAAACTCTCCAGACATTCAAAAAGAAAATAGGCCTAAAAGAATACTACATAAGCCACTCCTACAGTTTATCAGAATATGTGGACAGTACAATGCAAGCTTCACATAGCTCTACGTTTGGTTTAAACAGATCTGGACTTCATCAGAACATAGTCACTATTAATCCGTGTAATGTAAATGCTTTGTGTGAAGTACTAAATAAAAGAACAGCTGATTAGTGGTTAGTTCAACAGAAAGAGCAGTGGCTTTTCTCGAATAGGGTCCTCTTTCTTGTAATACACATATAGCAGCAAACACCCCCCCCCCCCCCCCCCAATTCTTTAAGGAATGAACCTCCCGTGTACAAAATGTCATATCCCTCAAACTATGTGTTGTTAAGCGGTATAATTTTACATTCGGTGGTATACGTGGATACTTACTGCAAATAGTTGTGAATAGTGCTGATAGTACTAAATCAAGCCAGATGATGCTGCAGTTTTACTGCATGAACAGCAAAAATGTAGCAACTTTTTTCCATTCATCATTTTGTGGGAGGGGGATGTCAGTGGCTAGAAGTTCTGTGAAAGTTTGAAATTACGTATTGTTGTTAGAAGTCACCAAGTGCTCTCATTCTCAAATACTGGATGAGTATAGTTTGAGTAACTTGTGTACCATGAGGTTTAGTGGGGGATCTACCGTGATTGGTTCTTTTAATCCCCACTCCAGTGTATTTTAAGAGATGTATTTCCAGTTCTTAATAGGATCACAGAAGTTATGAAGTGTATTTTGCTCTTTTATAGTGCCATCTAAAAAGGAATACCCACATAATACATTAAGTATAGCCTACTCATTACAATGACCTTTCATTAATATGTTTGCAGTAAACCAAGAAATAACTAGAGGCAATAGTTATTTCGTTGTAGGTATGCTGAAGCATCTTCTACTCCACATAACTTGCAATGCTATTTTATTTCACAAATTCATTCCTTGATGCTATGCAATTGTCTCATTGTTCACTGATCTGTCCAGTTGCTGCTGCTGGACTTCATTTCACATTATATTATTCTATTACATTCTTACTTCCTTCTCTTCATATGATTACAGAGAAAAACGGCAGGTGCAATGCAAACGATTTTCAAGAGTGGTCTTTAACATTTTTTTCCCACCAATGCACCAATATTTGATGTCTTAGCAAATTTTCATTGGATGAGTGACTAAAATATCCCATGATCAAACAACATTGTCTGGTGAAAAAAATTGGTTTCACAAGATACTACTTGGGCAGGTACTTGTTTCCAAAATATTCCAAGCAAAGCACAAATGTGTTCAATGCAAATACCAAAGTATTGTGATATAAATGGGCTACTTTAAAATTAAAACCTTTGATGAAATTATAATGATTCATTAATGCTAAATGGGTTTACAGACAGTGTTATTGCTATGTAACTTTGTTGTTGTTGTTGTTGTGGTCTTCAGTCCTAGACTGGTTTGATGCAGCTCTCCATGCTGCTCTATCCTGTGCAAACTTCTTCATCTCCTAGTACCTACTGCAGCCTACATCCTTCTGAATCTGCTTAGTGTATTCATCTATTGGTCTACCTCTACGATTTTTACCCTCCACGCTGCCCTCCAGTACTAAATTGGTGATCCCTTGATGCCTCAGAACATGTCCTACCAACCGATCACTTCTTCTAGTCAAGTTGTGCCACAAACTCCTCTTTTCCCCAATTCTATACAATACCTCCTCATTATTTATGTGACCTACCCATCTAATCTTCAGCATTCTTCTGTAGCACCACATTTCAAAAGCTTCTATTCTCTTCTTGTCTAAACTATTTATCGTCCACGTTGCACTTCCATACATGGCTACACTCCATACAAATACTTTCAGAAACGACTTCGTGACACTTAAATCAATAATTGATGTTAACAAATTTTTCTTCTTCAGAAACGCTTTCCTTGCCATTGCCAGTCTACATTTTATATCCTCTCTACTTCGACCATCATCAGTTATTTTGCTCCCCAAATATCAAAACTCCTTTACTACTTTAAGTGTCTCATTTCCTAATCTAATTCCCTCAGCATCACCTGACTTAATTCGACTACACTCCATTGCCCTCGTTTTGCTTTTGTTGGTGTTCATCTTATACCCTCCTTTCAAGACACTGTCCAGTCCGTTAAACTGCTCTTCCAAGTCCTTTGCTGTCTCTGACACAATTACAATGTCATCGTCAAACTTCAAAGTTTTTATTTCTTCTCCATGGATTTTAATTCCTACTCCAAATTTTTCTTTTGTTTCCTTTACTGCTTGCTCAATATACAGATTGAATAGCATCGGGGAGAGGCTACAACCCTGTCTCACTCCCTTCCCTACCACTGCTTCCCTTTCATGTCCCTCGACTCTTATAACTGCCATCTGGTTTCTGCACAAATTGTAAATAGCCTTTCGCTCCCTGTACTTTACCCCTGCCACCTTCAGAATTTGAAAGAGAGTATTCCAGTCAACATTGTCAAAAGCTTTCTCTAAGTCTACAAATGCTGGAAACGTAGGTTTGTCTTTTCTTAATCTTTCTTCTAAGATAAGTCGTAGGGTCAGTATTGCTTCACGTGTTCCAACATTTCTATGGAATCCAAACTGATCTTCCCCGAGGTCGGCTTCTACCAGTTTTCCCATTCGTCTGTAAAGAATTCGCGTTAGTATTTTGCAGCTGTGACTTATTAAACTGATAGTTCGGTAATTTTAACATCTGTCAACACCTGCTTTCTTTGGGATTGGAATTATTATATCCTTCTTGAAGTCTGAGGGAATTTCCCCTGTCTCATACATCTTGCTCAACAGATGGTAGAGTTTTGTCAGGACTGGCTCTCCCAAGGCTGTCAGTAGTTCTAATGGAATGTTATCTACTCCCGGGGCCTTGTTTCGACTTAGGTCTTTCAGTGCTATGTCAAACTCTTCACGCAGTATCATATCTCCCATTTCATCTTCATCTACATCCTCTTCCATTTCCATAATATTGTCCTCAAGAACACCGCCCTTGTATAGACCCTCTATATACTCCTTCCACCTTTCTGCTTTCCCTTCTTTGCGTAGAACTGGGTTTCCATCTGCTCTTGATATTCATACAAGTGGCTCTCTTTTCTCCAAAGGTCTCTTTAATTTTCCTGTAGGCAGTATCTATCTTACCCATCGCGAGATAAGCCTCTACATCCTTACATTTTTCCTCTAGCCATCCCTGCTTAGCCATTTTGCACTTCCTGTCAATCTCATTTTTGAGACGTTTGTATTCCTTTTTGCCTGCTTCACTTACTGCATTTTTGTATTTTTTCCTTTCATCAATTAAATTCAGTATCTCTTCTGTTACCCAAGGATTTCTACTAGCCCTCGTCTTTTTACCTACTTGATCCTCTGCTGCCTTCACTATTTCATTCCTCAAAGCTACCCATTCATCTTCTACTGTACTTCTTTCCCCCATTCCTGTCAGTTATTCCCTTATGCTCTACGTGATACTCTGTACAACCTCTGGCTCTTTCAGTTTATCCAGGTCCGATTTTCTTAAATACCCACCTTTTTGCAGTTTCTTCAGTTTTAATCTACAGTTCATAACCAATAGATTGTGGTCAGAGTCCACATCTGCCCCTGGAAATGTCTTACAATTTAAAACCTGGTTCCTAAATCTCTGTCTTACCATTATATAATCTATCTGAAACCTTCTAGTATCTCCAGGGTTCTTCCATTTATACAACCTTCTTTCAATATTCTTGAACCAAGTGTTAGCTATAATTAAGTTACGCTCTGTGCAAAATTCTACCAGGCGGCTTCCTCTTTCATTTCTTACCCCCAATCCATATTCACCTACTACGTTGCCTTCTCTCCCTTTTCCTACTACCGAATTCCAGTCACCCATGACTATTAAATTTTCGTCTCCCTTCACTACCCGAATAATTTCTTTTATCTCATCATACATTTCATCAATTGCTTCATCATCTGCAGAGCTAGTTGGCATATAAACTTGTACTACTGTAGTAGACATGGGCTTCGTGTGTATCTTGGCCACAGTAATGCGTTCACTATGCTGTTTGTAGTAGCTTACCCGCACTCCTATTTTTTTATTCATTGTTAAACCTACTCCTGCATTACCCCTATTTGATTTTGTATTTATAACCCTGTATTCATCCTACCAAAAGTCTTGTTCCTCATGCCACCGAACTTCACTAATTCCCACTATATCTAACTCTAACCTATCTATTTCCCTTTTTAAATTTTCTAACCTACCTGCCCAATTAAGGGATCTGACATTCCACGCTCCGATCCGTAGAATGCCAGTTATCTTTCTCCTGATAACGATGTCCTCCTGAGTAGTCCCCACCCGGAGATCCGAATGGGGGACTATTTTACCTGCGGAATATTTTACCCAAGAGGACGCCATCATCATTTAATCATACAGTAAAGCTGCATGCCCTCGGGAAAAATTACGGCTGTAGTTTCCCATTGCTTTCAGCCGTTCGCATGTAACTTTGTATGTATGTTTAAATACAGTGAAGTTTTAGTTTGCATTTAGGCCTATATGCAAAACTTCTGAGGAACTGATCTACTAGTTGGGAACTGAACAGTGTAAATTGAAGTAAATATCGATAAGGGAAAAAAATGTCTTGTCATCTGACAGCTGTAGATTTACAAACAAGAAATGTGTGGAGGGAACAGAGCTTCTCAAAGGTTGGTCATCCGTGATGTGAGGAAAAGGGAGCTACAATAAGCAAGGAATATGGAAATTACTAATCATCCTCAAAACTTCCCTCTACTCTTATCAATAAATGAATGTAAATTCAAAAAAATAATCTGTCAGTTTTATGTTATTTGCATCTTTATATGTCTAAGGCTCCATTTAAGAAATGTTCTGTCTTGTGATAAGATACTAATGAGACATTGAATTAGTTGTAATACCCCTTTCTCATCAGCAAATGGGAAAATTCTGTTTTATATGTGACTAATATCAAATATCATATTGATCATCTGAGGGTCAGACGAGTTGAGAATGAGAATACACAAGATCTCATCACATTAGATTACAATAGGATAACTCGGGCCATACGTACTGGACGTGTCAGTGTCCTGTTACCAAAGTTGTGTAGATATTGACTTTGTGTGGCATTGTGAGTACTTTGAGCCATAGTATGCCGAGTCAACTGCAATGGTCAACACTATGTATTGCGAGGGCAACTGCTCAATACATTGAGTGCTGGATGCTAACATCTACATCTACTTACTATAGAGTGCAAAACCCGCCATCCCCTTTGAATACATCGGCCAACTGCACATGACAATGCAAAAATTAGGAAGGACACAAGAAGACCACACTGAGCTATCAAAGCATGGAAAATGATTACTCAGGCTTTAGTTTGAGCATCTGGTCCTACCCTTGAAAGGGGATTATATGTGAGATGAAATGGAACTCCTGTCATGCCTACCACCATCAAAGGCAAACTTTGTTAACCTTTTCATCTGATAAGGTCTCCTACAGTCGGTGTTGTTATGCTGATGACCAGTAATACTTTGCCATCAAATCAACAACTTGCAACTTGTTACAAATTCTACACAGTATTGTAGATGCTTCACTATTAGCTTCATATTAAGGGCAGAGGTCTTAAGTTGATTACCACGTAAGTAGGAGTCTGTATACATTG
This sequence comes from Schistocerca americana, assembly GCF_021461395.2. Taxonomy (NCBI): domain Eukaryota; kingdom Metazoa; phylum Arthropoda; class Insecta; order Orthoptera; family Acrididae; genus Schistocerca; species Schistocerca americana. The sequence goes on from NC_060121.1 coordinate 125,240,619, forward strand.
TAGTTCTTTCCTAATTATAACAGCATTGTGGACGTTGGCTGGGAACAGTACAATTATAACAGAGAATGTTTGGGTTCACCAATTTATAAACTGGAAAGAGATAAAGTTGTCTGCCTCATGCATTCAGCAGAAATGATACAAGACCAATGTTGTGAAGATACTCCTTGAGGCAGTCATTACTGAAGCTGTGTTCAATTGTGGTTCTGAGGGTCCTCAAACATTGACAGTTGACATACCAGTGACATGTTGGTGGTGAAGGGTGCAGTTATGCATGTGCTCTTTCTGTAGTTATGCATGCATGCTGCCCTTCTTTGTTCCACCCTTTCTAGGCTTAAGATCTAATTCGTAGTAAGAAATCAGGAGCTAGGATTCCACAATAACTAATTTCTGCAACAATGTTTACTTCCTTAGCCAAAACATTTTCCATTTATGCTCGAATGTGCTTTTATCTGAAAAATACCAACCTACTGTTGATAGTAAGGAATAATGTTATCAGCTTCTGTGTGCCATATGAAACTGAGTGGTTCCTACTTGACCTAGATAAATGATTCAGTATAGTAAATGCTGATCTGGAATCTAGTAATATGGTATTCAGTTCCTTGACTTGTTGGTAAATTTGTTGGAGACCACAGAGTGGGCTGTCAGCACTGCTGTTATAGTAATTATGTCAAATAGAAACATAACATGTTTCTTTGCTTTTGGCAATAGAATCCCAATAAACACTTTGGCATCCTTAAACACATACCAAGGCATCAATACATATGTTTGTGAACTGTTCCATTTGGAAAAGTAATTTAATATGATACTCTGGGTGTGTCTAATGTTAAAAATAAAGTGCTATGATACTTCTGGTAAAATACGGTGTAACGGTAGTCGGTATCAAAGTAGTACAACCTCTGGGTAGAAACATATCTACATACGTACTGAATAAGCTGCTGTGTGGTGTGTCATGGTGGCCCCACATTTCTCTAATTTTAAGATAATGGTCGTTATGAGAGATATGTATTGTAGGCAGTAAAATATTGTGAACTCAAGTGGCCATATCAGACTACATTGTGACATCCTAACTGCTACCTACACTTCTGACAATTCATCTTCAATAAAAAGTGACATACTGAGATTTGTTTACTTAGGCAGTGGTATGGAACCAAGTCAGGGGCTTTCTGGAACTCAAGAAACAGGGGATCAGTCTGAGCTCCAGTAATTTCTGCTTTATGAATCTGAAATGAACAGAGCAAGATGTGCTTCACATGATTAATGGTTGCAGAAACCATGTTGGTTCCACAGGCATCTTTCAGTCTCAAGAAAAGTCATTGTACGTAAGCACAGTATACGTTCCATAATTCAGCAAGAAATTTACACATGTCAGGTAGGTCCGTACTTCTGTAGTCAGTTCCTTCATTCATTCATTAGTTCCATAGACTCATTCATAAGTTCCTAGATCCTGTAAAGGAGGACATGGCAGCTAAATGTAATGTAACAAAATAGAAATAACTGATTCTTTGAAAAAAGCTTCTGCATCCTCAGTTAAAACAGCAGAAAACAATCTTTTGTCAGGAGCTTAATACTTTGTTGATCACATTGGTATTTTGTCATGGACAGAAAATCTGGTTGATGCTGTTTGCTGATGACATAGCAGTAGTTACTGAAAGTGAACAGAATCTGAGTCAGATACTGAATGAAATGGAAGATGTGCAGACTGATGGTTATAAACGAGCACAAACAGAAACCTAAGTTATTGGTAATAGTGTGTGCAGGAAGTGTACATGCTGGACAGCTAAATGTTAAATGCGGGAAAAGACACTCGAAGGAATGGGTGAGTTATGCTGTCTCAGCAGTAGAATAGATAAGGATGGCCTATGCACAAAAGACATGGTAAGGCAGACTGCATGGCACTAATGAGAAACACCTATTAACTTCCAAAAGATATAACACTCAGGTGAGAAAAATATTCATGAAAAGTTTTGTCTAAGACATAACTTGATGCGGGTGTGGAACATGGACAAAAATGAAATGATTAGGAGTCTCTGAAAGCTGGTGTTACAGGAGGTTGTTGAAGATCAGGTAGATTGATTGATTAAGAAAAGATGATCTCCTGAAATGATTCAAAGAGAAAAAAACAAGTCTGCTACTCAACATAATGAAATGAAGTGGTAGGATAAAAACAGTAGTTTAAGGTACAGTAAAGGGCAACAATCACAGTGACAGACCAATGCATGTGTACACAATGCAGAATATCAATGATGTAGTGTTCAGCTGTTATGCTGAAAGGAAGAGTGTAACAGGCAAGCAGCAGGAGGGGAGAGCAGCATCAAAACTAACTTTAGGGTTGATGACCAAACCAACTACAAAATTGTCATTTTCAAAAAAAATGGTTACCTGCCTCTGTAAATACAAAGACTTTATAAGGCACTACTACTTGCCGTGCACATCTTCAGTGAACTCTTCAACTTTCCATGTAGTGAACAGAAATTTTCTGTCCTTGGACGTAAATAACAAGGTAATTTGTAAAAGGAGTGGCCAATGAGATATGTTTTTAATTGCCTTTTCAATTGTTACGGATTCCGAATTATTTGCTGTATTGTTAGATGTTAAGCTTGTTGAATAGTTTTCCACCTGTATACATAACTCTATCCTTAACCCTAGTCTGCACGAAAATAATTTTCTGTATTGTATTATGGTTCTGCCATTACAGTTCAGATGAAACTAATTTTTAATATTAACAGAAAACATGAAGTAAATTTACTGGAAGTTGAATGTAAGGATTCCAAAATCCTGAAAGAGACCTCTTTAGATACTTCAGATTTATGTACCCACATGATACAGGGGTTACCTTTTAGATGGCACTACTGAGATGTGATGTGGCAATTGTTTTAAAATTTGTCATTTGGTATTGTTAAAACAATGGCAGCTGACAAATTAGCCAAGTGGATTGTTTGCAATACCATTTAAAGAAAAAGTCTTGTTACAAAACACTGATTTTACCTGAAGGATTTCCTTGGATAGTTTTTAATAAGCCGTAGGTCAACAGCAATGTCTTGAGCCTCTTCGTTTAGCTTTTCATAATCAGTTACCTTCAGAAGAGACTAAGTGCAGTTGGTTTACAGAATTTCATCACAGTGGTGCTTCTGTCACTGGTGGATTTTGTGGAGTTTGACCAAAGCCTGTTGTTCCCAAAAACACTGCTGTGTGCAATATGCTTGAAAAGGATCGGCATGTGACTTACCAAGAGACACTTTAAGAGTCTAAGTTTCCAGCACATGTACAATTGCAGTGCAACAAGTCTAGTTGAATGGCACCTGCACGGTCTACGAAGAAGATTTATTCGCAGGTGTAGCAGTCCAGAATTTCCCTTCTCTCGTTCAGACCACTGAGCTGACTTATGTAGCCAGTTATAGGAGACTTGCAACTTTACATGGGCCTTGAACTGGTGACAGGAATTTGTTTCACTGGAGCGTCACAAGAAATATAGCCAAATCCTTGATAATCTCAAGAAACATCTTGGTAAGAGTTGAACTGTCCTGATGTCTCTTGACTGGGTACACAAATTGATTGGTAAGTCACCAAGAGGTTAAGCCACAGATTGACTATTCATGGGTTACATGGTCTTAAATGCAGTTGTTACACAAGCTGAACAGTCACATGTGGAAATTGCATGTAGCAGTATGTGGTTTTAAATGGTTATATTTTTGGTTCATCTGCTTAATACGAAAATCGTAATCTATTTATGAAAAGAAAGAGACATAAATCTATACCCAGTTTGAATCGGGTTCAGAAAGAAGGCATTTTATTATTTTCCGCTGAATAAAACTGGATTTTCTTTTCCATTGAATTAGCTTGTGATTACTCTTTGTTTTAAACTTTGCACTCGGAACCATAAATGCTAAATCAGAAAAAAATTAAATAGTAGTAGGAATAATAATAATAAATAATATGAAGATAAACAGAATAGATACTGCTATAGTGGTCAATAAGACCAAATAAAATAAATCAGAATATGATTTATTCAGCTTCTGGTGAAAAAAGACCATATATGTACAGTAATTCCAGTGATAAAGTACAGAGGTGAGTCAGTATTTGTGTGTGTGTGTGCATGATAAGTTGGTCTGTAATTATAATCCTGCATTTCATTGAAGGAACAATTATCAACATGATATACTGAAGGCAAACATGTGCTGAGGCAAAAAAACTGTGTGTGGAGTGGCAATGAAGTACACTCCATTACACATCGTATGGTGGCTTGCTGAGCATAGACCTAAACGAAAACAATTTCATTTTTCATTAGGACTGTGGTACTAAGAGTACTTCCACAAATACAGCAGTACTAAGAATACTTCCACAAATACAGCATGGTTCTTGCATAACAGTGTGCAACAGCTGAAGACACTCAGGTTTCCAGATTTACATATGCTGAAAATTTGTGGAACATCTTAGAATCATACACTAACAGCATTCATATTGGAAATAAAAGTCATATAGTGAAGCTGCTTCCAAAATCTGGGGCAAAATATCATCAGTGAAGACACTGAAACTGATAGAATCAAATAATAAACACTCATAAAGTGTATTTATGAAGAACAGACATGATATCTGTTTACTATGGTATAATTTACACTATGTGAATTCGTAAAGTTTTTATGTGCCTACTTCTGTAAGTCGACATATTAATTTTGATTTTCAGCCTTTCCTGTATGTTAATAGTTTCACTGTAATTCATCTCCACACAATCTTCAGTATCCAGTAATTTCACCACACTGATGAAATAATCAAAAGGCTTCACTCCCAAAGTACATAGGCCTACATAAAAAAATAAATCAGAAACATACTGTCGTCATATAACAGCATTAGTAATCTACAGTTAAGAAGAGTTTGTAGTTGATGCATCACTGCCTTGAAATATTCCATGGTTCTTCAAGCAGCAGACTGCACCCACTGTATTTCAGCACTTCAAACTGATACACAGGGAACAAATATGACATGGCACTTTGCATAGCAGGGCATCCGTAAAATACTCTCAGGTCCACTATTGCCTCTTCGCTGCCATCAATGTACTTTACAACTATTTTTAAGACAACTGTCTTCTATTCACAAAATGAATGATACAGCTCGAATGCAATGACTACATTTATTTTGTGTATTTGTCATTGAGTTTCACCAGTTGCGTGTATGCTTTTTGCAGTGAATACAAGGCCAGAATCTCCATTTATCACTCATTATCTGTCTGTCAGTTGATTCTGCACTAGTTTGTGCTTGGTGCTGTCCTCAGACCCTCTGTGTGTCACAGAACTGTGACATCAGGAATGTGTTTAAACACCGAAGAGTCTTATAAGGTACACTTTACAGGAAATGCAGCGAGAAGTTCTTGAGTGTCTCAAAATGCGTGGTCTCATTTCCTGACCCTATTCTGAACCATGACACAAGAAGGAATTTTTCGCACTAAAAATAAATATTGCCAAAGGTGTAAGAAGTGATCGATGAAAATGTTAAGGCTGGCTAGGTGTCCAACAGTGTCGGTAGAATGACACTTCATCCTTTTTTTTTCAACTTATTCATTTTCCACCCAATTGCATTATTGAGTAACAGCATAACCATTGTTACAATAAGAGTGTAAACAAGCTTTTTGGATTACACATATAAAAATGCAACTGTGGCGTTCATAGACTGAGGACTTTTTTTACAACCCTCAACAGTTATGCAAAGAAAGAACTTTTTTCACCTTCACTTTGGAAGGCGCCTTCATTGTCACTCTTTGAGGTGTTGCATTCCTGTGTCTCCTGTTTCATCTTCCAAATTTTGATGTTCCTCTTCCCAAGTATCCAAGCCTTCACTTATTATTCTGCTGTTGATGCAATGGGGCATACCCTTTACCGTGCACATCACGGTGGTTGCAGAGTACAGATGTAGATGTGTTCCCTTTCCTGGCTCTACAGGAAATAACAACAGGAACAGTCTTAAGTGTCAGTATTCAGTTCCGTATTAACTGCTTTGGCCTTAGCATTGTTTTGAACAAATCTTATTTTCCTATTTCTGTTCCTTTTTCATGTCTTCCATCACTTTTGTAATTAAAATATTCTAACTATATAACAAAAATAAGTAAAAATATTACAAACTTAATATAATAGAGATCTGCAGTTTCATCTATCTTTGCTTTTACAGCGTTATCCGTTTGAAACAGAGCTGCAGGGTGTGAGTGTTTTCTAATAGTTGTCAGATTGTACTTGTAGGTGGGTTCCAAAATGCTGTAGGATTGATTTGTGTTTTTCTTTCATTGTGCACTGAATTACCTAGTAACTAATTGGTGCACATTCTTTTAGGTGCAGAATACAGCCATGTATGCAATGTTGTAAGCAATTGTTCTGCTCTTATGTTAACATTTATGTGGTTCATTATTGAAGTGCAACCTTTACATTAGTTCCATATTTCTGCTGAAGTGTTACAGGTGAATTTAGGTTCTATTACGTCCTGATTTTGATATTCTATAAAAATTTATCGGTGTTATAAGTATATAGTTTTTCAGTGTTGTATTATATTATTTATGCCTTATACTAAGCTACACTTCAGACATTCTGTTCTGCAGTCACTATGTGACCACCATATATGTTCTCCTGAAACTGATAACTAATTGGTTATTTGCCAGTGTACATGAGGTGGCCATAATACATGCTGACACAACCACACTGATTTTAGTTAACAGAACCAGTACCTGATTCCCATTCAGTAACTCCACATAAATAGGGCCTTAGACATAAGAGGAGTAAATCAACTATAAATGAAACTTTTTTTTGTATTTGACAAGAAAAAGTACAAGTGTAGCTCATTTTTCCACATAGACCCCAGCTTCCATAACATTTTTCCCAGTGAATAGGTAACTATGATATCCTATCCTTACAGAACAGTCAGTTGTGTCTGCAGACCCTCACACCATCGTCGAATCTTTACTTCTTGAGCAGCTTTGAGCGGGCCAAAGACACAAAGGTCACAGGGAGGTAGGTATGAGCTGTCGGAAAGGTGTTCACCACCAGCCAAGTTGCTCCAACTTCTGTTTGGTTAGTGCTGCCGCATGCGGATGTGCATTGTCTTTACAGATGAATCACTACTCCCATGTCATTTGCAGCGATATGCCTGTCTAACCCAGCTCACATCATCACAGTTGTAAGCACTCTATTATCCAATGTCAGAGCAAAAAGTCTATATTCAACGAGTCATACTGGACTGTAAAAAACAGTTGCCTTGACCTTGCCCACTGTGACTTCCCATTATCATCTACAATTTCAGCAACCATCGAGTGTCAGTCACCCTCAAGAAGTTGAACACAGCAAATGATGATGTCTATGTTATTAGTGCAAGTTCGGCGATCATGGCCATCATTTCTCAACATGCTCAGAACCCTCCATAAATTGCTTCTGCCAAGAAAGCAATCAAGCAAGATCTTGAAATTGTTCAGTAAATTTCCTAAGGATTTTGCCTGGTTTTACAGCTTGTAGATTGAGAAATATGATGATAGTGGTGGTGGTTAGTGTTTAACGTCCCGTCGACAACGAGGTCATTAGAGACGGAGCTCATGCTCGGGTTAGGGAAGGATTGGGAAGGAAATCGGCCGTGCCCTTTCAAAGGAACCATCCCGGCTTTTGCCTGAAGCGATTTAGGGAAATCACGGAAAACCTAAATCAGGATGGCTGGAGACGGGATTGAACCGTCGTCCTCCCGAATGCGATATGATGATAGTGTGCTGCACAATGGAGTTGGGTAACTTATTCAGATGATATGATAATGACAGACGCAAGCAGCCCCACTCCACTGTTTTTCCCATTCCTCATATACCCGCGTAAAACTGACAGGAGTGGGATCTGTTCCATGTCAATATTGCACACACGTGTAGTGCGTTGGTTATATTTGATTCACTCCCATACATTACAAGAAGTAACTGAGTATGATGTGCAGTGTAAAAGTGTGAAATAAGTAGTGACATTAGGAATATAATGTCACAATTTTTTTTGTCAATCCAGTTACAACAATATTATGAGAAGGAAAGTTGCTACTCACCATATAGTGGAGATGCTGAGTCACAGGTAGATACAACAAAAAGACTCACAATTGTGTTGGATTCCATTCTGGATTTTCCATTGTTCAATTACATTATATCATGAAATATTTATTATTTTCACTGTTACAGTGAAAGGAAAAAGTCAGCATTTTAGATTTTTATTGTGCTAATATTTACAAGCTTTATTACAAGTGCCTACAAGTAAAATCATAATTATTCGTCATTTTCAAAGTCAGCTGGGTTCTTCTTCAATGTTTCCAGATGTTTCTTCTCCACAAAGTCATACACCAGATAACCAATGATGAAGGCTGGAAAATAGTTACAAATTTGTAAGAATATATCAAGCATTCAGACGCACACAATGTAAATCCAACAGCAAACTTAAAAATGTGTGTTTATACTTGAGAAACACTTTATAAAGGACAGATATGTACATTTCTCAAGTTCTACATCTACATTTACATCCATACTCCGCAAGCCACCTGACGGTGTGTGGCGGAGGGTACCTTGAGTATCTCTATCGGTTCTCCCTTCTATTCCAGTCTCGTATTGTTCGTGGAAAGAAGGATTGTCAGTATGCCTCTGTGTGGGCTCTAATCTCTCCGATTTTATCCTCATGGTCTCTTCGCGAGATATACGTAGGAGAGAGCAATATACTGCTTGACTCTTCGGTGAAGGTATGTTCTCGAAACTTTGACAAAAGCCCGTACCGAGCTACTGAGCGTCTCTCCTGCAGAGTCTTCCACTGGAGTTTATCTATCATCTCCGTAAAGCTTTCGCGATTACTAAATGATCCTGTAACGAAGCGCGCTGCTCTCCGTTGGATCTTCTCTATATCTTCTATCAACCCTATCTGGTACGGATCCCACACTGCTGAGCAGTATTCAAGCAGTGGGCGAACAAGCGTACTGTAACCTACTTCCTTTGTTTTCGGATTGCATTTCCTTAGGATTCTTCCAATGAATCTCAGTCTGGCATCTGCTTTACCCACGATCAACATTATATGATCATTCCATTTTAAATCAATCCTAATGCGTACTCCCAGATAATTTATGGTATTAACTGCTTCCAGTTGCTGACCTATTTTGTAGCTAAATGATAAAGGATCTACCTTTCTGTGTATTCGCAGCACATTACACTTGTCTACATTGAGATTCAATTGCCATTCCCTGCACCATGCGTCAATTCGCTGCAGCTCCTCCTGCATTTCAGTACAATTTTCCATTGTTACAACCTCTCGATACACCACAGCATCATCCGCAAAAAGCCTCAGTGAACTTCCGATGTCATCCACAAGGTCATTTATGTATATTGTGAATAGCAACGGTCCTATGACACTCCCCTGCGGCACACCTGAAATCACTCTTACTTCGGAAGACTTCTCTCCATTGAGAATGACATGCCGCGTTTTGTTATCTAGGAACTCCTCAATCCAATCACACAATTGGTCTGATAGTCCATATGCTCTTACTTTGTTCATTAAACCACTGTGGGGAACTGTATCGAACGCCTTGCGGAAGTCAAGAAACACGGCATCTACTTGTGAACCCGTGTCTATGGCCCTCTGAGTCTCGTGGACGAATAGCGCGAGCTGGGTTTCACATGACCATCTTTTTCGAAACCCATGCTGATTCCTACAGAGTAGATTTCTTGTCACCAGAAAAGTCATTATACTCGAACACAATACGTGTTCCAAAATTCTACAACTGATCGACGTTAGAGATATAGGTCTATAGTTCTGCACATCTGCTCGACGTCCCTTCTTGAAAACGGGGATGACCTGTGCCCTTTTCCAATCCTTTGGAACGCTACGCTCTTCTAGAGACCTACGGTACACCGCTGCAAGAACGGGGGCAAGTTCCTTTGCGTACTCTGTGTAAAATTGAACTGGTATCCCATCAGGTCCAGAGGCCTTTCCTCTTTTGAGCGATTTTAATTGTTTCTCTATCCCTCTGTCGTCTATTTCGATATCTACCATTTTGTCATCTGTGCGACAATCTAGAGAAGGAACTACAGTGCAATCTTCCTCTGTGAAACAACTTTGGAAAAAGACATTTAGTATTTCGGTCTTTAGTCTGTCATCCTTTGTTTCAGTACCATTTTGGTCACAGAGTGTCTGGACATTTTGTTTTGACCCACCTACCGCTTTGACATAAGACCAAAATTTCTTAGGATTTTCTGCCAAGTCAGTACATAGAACTTTACCTTCGAATTCATTGAATGCCTCTCGCATAGCCCTCCTCACACTACATTTCGCTTCGCGTAATTTTTGTTTGTCTGCAAGGCTTTGGCTATGTTTATGTTTGCTGTGAAGTTCCCTTTGCTTCCGCAGCAGTTTTCTAACTCGGTTGTTGTACCACGGTGGCTCTTTTCCATCTCTTACGATCTTGCTTGGCACATACTCATCTAACGCATTATGTACGACGGTTTTGAACTTTGTCCACTGATCCTCAACACTATCTGTACTTGAGACAAAACTTTTGTGTTGAGCCAACAGGTACTCTGAAATCTGCTTTTTGTCACTTTTTCTAAACAGAAAAATCTTCCTACCCTTTTTAATATTCCTATTTACGGCTGAAATCATCGATGCCGTAACCGCTTTATGATCGCCGATTCCCTGTTCTGCGTTAACTTTTTCAAATAGTTCGGGTCTGTTTGTCACCAGAAGGTCTAATATGTTATCGCCACGAGTCGGTTCTCTGTTTAACTGCTCAAGGTAGTTTTCAGATAAAGCACTTAAAAAAATTTCACTGGATTCTTTGTCCCTGCCACCCGTTATGAACGTCTGAGTCTCCCAGTCTATATCCGGCAAATTAAAATCTCCACCCAGAACTATAACATGGTGGGGAAATCTACTCGAAATATTTTCCAAATTATCCTTCAGGTGCTCAGCCACAACAGCTGCTGAGCCAGGGGGCCTATAGAGACATCCAATTACCATGTCTGAGCCTGCTTTAACCGTGACCTTCACCCAAATCATTTCACATTTCGGATCTCCGTCAATTTCCTTCGATACTATTGCACTTCTTATCGCTATAAACACGCCTCCCACTTCACTGTCCAGCCTGTCTCTGCGGTATACATTCCAATCTGAGTTTAGGATTTCATTACTGTTTACGTCTGGTTTCAGCCAACTTTCTGTCCCTAGTACTATATGGGCGTTGTGACCGTTTATTAATGAGAGCAGTTCTGGGACCTTTCTGTAAACGCTCCTGCAGTTTACTATTAGCACATTAATATTGTTATTCCCTGTTGCATTTTGCCTACTCCTACCTTGCCGCGTCTCAGGAGGCGTCTTGTCGGGCCTAGGGAGGGAAGTATCTAACCTAAAAAACCCCCATGTGCATTCCACACGTACTACGCTACCCTTGTAGCCGCTTCCGGTGTGTAGTGCACGCCTGACCTATTCAGGGGGACCCTACATTTCTCCACCCGATAGCGGAGGTCGAGAAATTTGCACCCCAGATCTCCGCAGAATCGTCTGAGCCTCTGGTTTAAGCCTTCCACTCGGCTCCAAACCAAAGGACCGCGATCGGTTCTGGGAACAATACTACAAATAGTTAGCTCTGCTTCCACCCCGCGAGCGAGGCTTTCCGCCTTCACCAATTCCGCCAACCGCCTGTACGAACTGAGGATGACCTCTGAACCCAGATGGCAGGAGTCATTGGTGCCGACACGAGCAACAATTTGCAGTCGGGTGCACCCAGTGCTCTCTATCGCCGCCGGTAGGGCCTCCTCCACATCTCGGATGAGACCCCCCGGCAAGCAGACAGAGTGAACACTGGCCTTCTTCCCCGACCTTCCCGCTATTTCCCTAAGGGGCTCCATCACCCGCCTAACGTTGGAGCTCCCAATAACTAATAAACCCCTCTGCTTACAAATGAAACAACAGAAATTATTTCATGTGTGTTTCAGTGAGGTACAGTTTCAGCTTAACTAATTGTGCTTATGATGATGGTGAGAGAGAGAGACACAAGGATATCTATAAACTTTATACTTAACGTAGGTCTCTCATCTACAAGTTTGCGAAAGTAATTACCAAGTTACCTGTCTTCTTTCTTATAAGGTTTATATACTTACTGTTACACTTCAATAAAATTTTAAAGTATCATAATCAGTGCTTCCTTAACTAGGATATTATTTTCATGACATTTATGTATGAATTAGTCCAAAAAACATAAAAAAACATTTGCACTTAAATGTAATTGTTTCACAAAGTTGCTTGCCTTATTTACTGAATATTTGCATGATTGGTTACATCGGTAATTATTATTATTATTATTATTATTACTGGTTAAGGAAAAGTTCTTGATATAGTATACTTAAAGTAAGTTGTAAGTGAAATTGTTTTCTGTTGAAGTGGTAATACTGAAGCCACAGGAATAGCTCCATAACGTATAATCTTTGAGGTCATGTGTTTGGCAGAACACTTGGTTGTTCTGCAAGAAGAATACTGAAACTGTTAATAAAATATTAAAAGTCTGAGTCAAATTCGGCAGTATTTCATTCAATAACATACATAGAGACCTAAAACCTGGAAACAATATTGCAAGCAATAATACCATGCATCCTAGATTAAAACTGTGCCTATAAATACATCAATAAGGAATAGATCACGAGCATAAGTAAAACAGAAGCATTTTTTTAATTACAACAATTTATAATTCATGGACATTTTAATAATTTTCTTTTATTTGTTGTCAATGTTTGACAAAATATACACAGAAGATACTTGTGAGATTTACTATCTAAAATAATTGTACTAAATTGCAATTTTCAGCTTGGTAAGATTAGAGGTTGGTTCAAAATTGCAGCAAACAAACAACTGACTTTAAATACGAGGTTCTCCTGACCAAGCAAACTATCTGAAAAGTTTAAAATCGGATTCATCGCTAATATGGTTACACATCTTTCATTAGGTTATCTCATCAATTTTATTTTCTTGGGATCCATCTTCCCCTATCCACTGTTAGCCTCCACTGGACAATCAAATACACTTTTTTTTGCAGTTAAAATCATGCACTTTATAACTAGCTTAGTTTGGAAAGTTTTACAGAACATACTTGTTTGCAAAATCAGGTTTAAAATACTGCATTTTTTATCTTTTTACAAGATTTACTTAATTTACTTATTTACTTAGTTAATTTAGTATTGGAAAAAGGTATACAAATGAATCTTTCTACTTGAGAACCTTGTTTAGTTAGGTTACAACATGCCAAGTTTTACATTTGTCACTCACACCTGTAGTCCCCGAGGTATGAGAAGCCAAACTTATAAATTTTTTTAAGAGCTGATTTTGCCAAAAATTTTCTGGCTGCAAATGACAAGACTTTTTATGTTATTTTTAAGAGAAAGCTTACAGTTGTACAAGATGACCAAATTTCAAGTGTTTCAACAAAATATTGCCTGATTTAAGTGTCAGGAAGTCATTTCTGAAAGTATTTGTATGGAGTGTAGCCATGTATGGAAGTGAAACATGGACGATAAATAGTTTGGACAAGAAGAGAATAGAAGCTTTCGAAATGTGGTACTACAGAAGAATGCTGAAGATTAGATGGGTAGATCACATAACTAATGAGGAGGTATTGAATAGAATTGGGGAGAAGAGGAGTTTGTGGCACAACATGAAAAGAAGAAGGGACTGGTTGGTAGGACATGTTCTGAGGCATCAAGGGATCACAAATTTAGCATTGGAGGGCAGTGTGGAGGGTAAAAATCATAGAGGGAGACCAAGAGATGAATACACTAAGCAGATTCAGAAGGACGTAGGTTGCAGTAAGTACTGGGAGATAGAGTAGCATGGAGAGCTGCATCAAACCAGTCTCAGGAGTGAAGACCACACACAACAACAACAACATTGTCTGATACATAATGGCTCAAAGTCACCGAAAAATCATGCCCGGCCTGTGCAACGCTGTGCATGGAGGCAAACAATAGCCTTTATCTTGGCCAGTATTGTTTCAACAAATGTTAAACTCTGCCAACCATTATCAGGGAGATGTGGGAAAGTTCACATAAAATTTCACCAAAATCCGTGATGGTCAAGCAGTACGGGCTAGGTAAACCACCCTTACACAACATTAATAGGTTTCATGTTCAAAACATCATGAAGGGTCATGACGGTCTGACTGTCCGCCAATCTTTCATTTTCAAATCAGAACTGTGGAGGCCTGTTTCTAAAAATCAAACAATAGGAAATCCAGGATGGAATGTAACAATATTATGAAAAGGAAAGTTGGTACTCACCATGCAGCAGTGGTGCTGAGTCACAGATATGCACAACAAAAAGACTGTTTACACACACGACTGCAGTCTACGGCTACAGGTGCCTTAGACTACAGTCATGTATGCAGGAGTTGCATTGCGTGTGTGTGTGTGTGTGTGTGTGTGTGTGTGTGTGTGTGTGTGTGTGTGTGTGTGTGTGGTTTTTTTTTTGCCTATTTTTGATGAAGGGCTTACTGGCCGAAAGCTTTACCTGGAAAAGTCTTTTTGTTGTGCCTATCTGCAACTCAGCACCTCTGCAATATGGTGACTAGCAACTTTCCTCTTTCTAAAAATAAATATTCCTCTAGCACTTGCCTGGATTAACATATTATAATTATGCAAATCTAGGAATTTCATTTTTGCTCCCAGAACATAACTTCACGAATTGTTGTTATGCATACTAACAAAAAAACTGATAAAATTTATGCTTCCCAAATATAATGGTCATAACTGAAGTCACTATTTTGTTGAATATTTTTGTATCTTCATTTAGTTCAAACAGAATGTTGCTATGGTTGATGAAGTTTACAGCAAAGAAAAGCTGTTGAATGTCTACACTGGTGAACCCAGTTGTCCATTAGTTGGACAACGTTTCCTTCTCTGTATATTACTGCTAAATAATAACAAATCTCGCACAACTGCTGTGAATATATATTCATTTAAACCAGACCATTCTTGTTGCCAAATGTTAAGTATTCAGAGAGTTGCTAGAACTGTAGTAATAGGTAACTCAAGATGTACTTACGTGGTGCAACTCTGAAGATGTTATCTCGTATCCTGTTAAAAAGGTTGGGCAGCCCACCACTTAAAATTCCAGCAAATGCTCGCTGTTCAAAGGGTGACAGCCTATAATGTATGATTCCACGCACCTTTGCTAATTCACCAAAGTGCTTCCCCATGTCTAAAAAAGAGAAATTATGACAACAAACAAATTATGTGCAAGGGAAAGAAATTACAAACTACCCGGTCAAAAATATGCCTATTATTAACGTTAATATGGATGTGTGCCCACCCTTTGTCATCATAGATGATCTCTGGTGTGGCACTTTCCATTAGCTGTGAATGTCTTTGAAGGAACGGCAGTCCAGTCTTCCTAAAGAGCCAAAACCAGAGAAGATAGTGGTGTTGAATGCTGGAGTCTGGAGCTAAGTCGGTGTATCTAAGTCATCCCAAAGTTGTTCCATTGCTTTCAGGTTGGGACTCTGGGCAGGTGAGTCAATTGCAGGAAGATTATTGTCCACAAACCAACACCTCACAAATGCTGCTTTATGATATGTTGCATTGCCATGATGATACAACCACCAATCGTTGTCTCTGAACTGTTCCTCTACAGTATGGAGTATACAATTACTGCAAAATGTTTTCATTTCTGCGTGAACTTAGCATTCCGTTAAGTGCAATAAGGGGACCACACCCAAACCATGAAAAACATACCCATGCCATAACACCTCCTCAATATTTCACTGTTAATAGTAAACGTAACGGCAGGTGATGTTCTACAGGCATTCGCCAAACCCAGTTTCTTAGATCAGGTTGCCACAGGGTATGGTACAATTCACCATCACAAGTCACTTTACATCTACATCTGTACTGGGCAAGTCACCATGCAGTGTGTGTGTGTGTGTGTGTGTGTGTGTGTGTGTGTGTGTGTGTGTGTGTGTGTGTGTGTGTGGCAGAGGGTACTTTGTGTACCACTGTCACTTTCCCCCTTTCCTGTTCCTGTCATGACCGATTTGTGGGAAGAACGATTGTCAGTAATCCTCTCTGGGTGGCTTCTGATATCTATTTTTTTCTTCATGGTCTTTTCACAAGATATACATGGGATGAAGCAATATATTTGTTTCACTCTTCTAGGAACATATGCCCTCAGAACTTGAACAATAAACCACCCTGTGATCGAGAATGTCTCAGTTGTAGCATCTGCCACTGGAGTTAACTGATCATCTCTCTCACACTATCACACTTACTAAATGAACGTGTAACAAAATGTGCCATTCTTCTTTGGATCTTCTGTTTCTTTTACCAGCTCTATCTGTAATGGATCCCACACTGACAAGCAAGATTCCAATTGACCACTGTCCAGTGGTGTCGCTCTTGCACCCAGTTCTAGTGTCTCTTAGCATGGATTAAACAAAAGTGTGGCTTATGAGGAGCCTACTGTACTCCATTCTTTTTAGCTCTCTATGCACACTCGTTGTGCCAGATGGACTGCTGGTAGCAATCTGGAACATACGTAATTTTTTCCAATGATATTGTGCAATTCTTTACAAGCATCCTCTGCAATGCCTGAGTGTCACAGCAGCTGTGGTTGTTCCTTTGCATTTGCATTTCACAATCATATCACAAACAGTTAACTTGGGAAGCTTTAGAAGGATTGAAATGACCCTGACAAATCTATTTTTAGGGGACACCCAAAGACTAGACTGCAAGCCAAGTCACTGAGCTCTTATGATGGGAGGAACCTGCTGTTAATGTTCCTCCACTGGCAACCCCCCCCCCCCCCCTCCGCGCGTGCCCCTCATTTCACAGAACAAACCACCTCTCATAACATCTAGTGGCCAATTCCAGATTAGACAGGGGTGTCGAGATACTTTTTTTATGATAGTGTATGTCCTAGAACAGACACCATGCATATTTAAACACTATTTCAGCTATACATTGTTTCCTCATCACTTTTCAGTTCAATGGTAGAAAACTTCAACATGGGAAAATGCAGTCACTATATAAGATATATCCTGTTGAAAGCAATAAAAATACTATCATTCTGATTTTGCTCCAAGAACAAGAAGACTAGGAGTTAGGTACAGTTTTTGTAGTGAGTGAGCGAAAATAGAAGGGAGGGACTGCATGAATACAACCACAAAGGCTTCTTTTTTATGGAGAAGAGAGTGGGTCTAAGAGTGTATTATGAAGGTTGAATTATGGAATGTTGCAAGAGGAAGCTTTGTTTTTCAGATAGCACTTCTGTTTGGGATTTTAAGTAACAACACTGACAGAGGTGACCAGTTACCAGAGTACAGGTCTGCACATGGTAAAGGAAAGTAACACTGCTCCCCAACCCTGAGGCTTATGGTAGCAAGTACCCCAGAAATTTAGTGGCAGTGGAAGATTTATCCAATTCTCCCAAAAATCTCCACATTTTCTCCACATCTATGCACTGTCTTTTGTAACCTCCTTTGCACTAATTTCTCCTCCCTTCCCGTTGGCTAACATTGCTGACTTTACTCTTTATTGCAATTTGTCTCTGTATATGACTCTATAATAAAGGTATTTGCATGCTATTCATTATTTTAACTATATGGGTATTTTGTTCAATTTTTGGAAGTACAAATTTATAAAAATCAATCTTAAGATTTGTGTGATGCTAGACCCCCCCCCCCCCCCTGAAATCTTGGTGTGGTTATAGACTGATCTGTGGCAGAGGCCAAGGTCTACGTTAGGCTTAAATTTGACAAAGATGTGAGCTGGTGAGACCATGAACGTAAATGCCAAATAAATGTTGTAATAGACTGACCTACAGCACAGTCTAATATTTTCGTCCCCAACACAAACACACTTTTTATCATAAAAATAAACTACAAGGTAAATTTAGAAACTCTATATCACATAATGGACAAGTATCTGATGAGCATTTTGATGCATATTTTGCAAAAATATATATAAACTACTACAAATACAAGAAAGGTTCACTAAATGATTTTCACTGTGGTTAACACCCCTGAATAACATACTGCCATGTACTGGAACATGTGATGTATTGCATACAGAGCTCTGTTAGTCACCTTCAAATGCAATGTTTTAACCCATCTTAAATTAATACAGTAGCACCATCAGGAAAATGGAAATGATAGGACACAGACAGAAAAATGACGTATTGCAGGTGCTGAAGCTCTCTCCACACCAAGTATCTCCCTGTAGCAGCCTCTGTGCTGTATGGATCTTGCTTCATGTGCCTACCCTCTAGTCCACTGGCATTAAAGGAGAGGGTGAGAATCTATTCAACGCTGCCTCATAATGTAGCCATAAGTACCAGAGTGATTGAACCTAGACACAACATTAATGTAATTCAAAATATCATTTGCCTGTTTATGCACATTGCCTATGATGGAAAAAAGGCAGTAAATTTACCAGTCAACTGAATCTAACAATATGTGGCGTGTCTTTGTACCATAATGTAATGATGAAGCACGTGTGTGCTCAAACTGCAAGGGGGAAAAGACACTATTAATCTTGGTATATTTGTCAGAAGCACGCATGGAACACAATGGTATTACACTGCCTCCACCCTCCCTTCTTTCTGCCATACCTTACCATTGCTGGCCACAATCTTTGGTATCTTCACCACATTAAATTGTAACAGACAAGGCAAGAAGCCACACCCATTGGACACCAATTCACTTTTTTGGTAATAAATCAGTCAATAAAAGTAAGTGCACATTAGTAATATACATGCTGCCCTACAATCACTTTCTGTACTGTACTATTTAAGCCTCACTGAAAATATCCAGCATCTAGTGCTGGATCTTATTTGCTAATTGCTTTGGTCCATCAAATATCAATAACATGAAAATTCACATTTGGAACATCACACGTTTGTTTAGGATGCATTTACATTGGGTGTTCCGTTACCATAAATGGTAATACAAATAAAATTGTGTATGAGAGCATCAGACTTCTGATACAGTACTCTAGTGATACGAAATTATGCTGATACTACACTGTTTAGGTGTATTACATGGATTCAATTCTGTTTTGATAAGCTAAACTTTCATTTTAATAATTTCAGCAAACAAGACATTACTGAAACGTTTTCGTTAGTAACAGTCAAATGTGGACAAAGTGTTGGCAGGTATTATATGTTTATATTTTTCAGCAGTGTTATATAATGTCTTTCAGAGTTCACATTTTCTCAGAAGTGTAACATAAAAGTTTCCATATTTCCATTGTATCATTACCACACTTCTTGCCCAGATTGTAAGCTTTTTATAGAGTAGGTGCATGTACAAATTATACACACAGCGAGGTGGCTAAGCCAGTCTTAATGAATTGCACTAGCTTTTGGGAGACCTGTTACCTGTACAGACATCTTTACTTGGGTTTTCCAAGTTAATATGATGAATACTGGGAGGATTCCATATACAAGGCCCTAGCCGTCTTCCTGCCCTATCCTTGCTAATTTATAAACGAATATATTTGTGCAATGTTTCTGACACGTCCTAGCACATATACTGTTGTGCGGAATAAATAAATCAAAATAAAATAAACACGTTTGCGCTGACAAAGCACTCGACAGCAATCTGTCTGTTCTACATTTTCCTTGAGCGAATAAAAACAATAATAAAGTAATTACAAAATAAAAAATACTGGGACTGGGGATGCCAGACTATCTGAAACTGAAAGATATATGCGTTATTACATTTGTGACCTTAATTGTCCTTAATCAAATTACCAATGTTCGTCATAAAGTTCCACGGTAGTATCTTTCAATCGCATAATTCAATAACAACTTACCTATTTATGATCTTCTACCCTTTCACAACCTTCAGCAGAACATCCAGTACGGCGTAATATGATCGAGACTGGCTACCGATCGACTAGCGATATATCTGATCGGATATGATCGCACACAAGACGGAAAGCAAAGTAATTTATTTAATTAATTAATTTATTTATCCATTAGTAGACAATAAATATTGTATGGATGTTGTCCAAAAGTACATGTAAATTTGTTGTTGTTGTTGTGGTCTTCAGTCCTGAGACTGGTTTGATGCAGCTCTCCATGCTACTCTATCCTGTGCAAGCTTCTTCATCTCCCAGTACCTACTGCAATCTACATCCTTCTGAATCTGCTTAGTGTATTCATCTCATGGTCTCCCTCTACGATTTTTACCCTCCACGCTGCCCTCCAATACTAAATTGGTGATCCCTTGATGCCTCAGAACATGTCCTACCAACCGATCTCGTCTTCTGGTCAAGTTGTGCCACAAACTTTTCTTCTCCCCAATCCTGTTCAATACTTCCTCATTAGTTATGTGATCTACCCATCTAATCTTCAGCATTCTTCTGTAGCACCACATTTCGAATGCTTCTATTCTCTTGTCCAAACTATTTATCGTCCATGTTTCACTTCCATACATGGCTACACTCCATACAAATACTTTCAGAAATGACTTCCTGACACTTAAATCTATACTCGATGTTAACAAATTTCTCTTCTTCAGAAAAGCTTTCCTTGCCATTGCCAGTCTACATTTTATATCCTCTCTACTTCGACCATCATCAGTTATTTTACTCTCTAAATAGCAAAACTCCTTTACTACTTTAAGTGTCTCATTTCCTAATCTAATTCCCTCAGCATCACCCGACTTAATTCGACTGCATTCCATTATCCTCGTTTTGCTTTTGTTAATGTTCATCTTATATCCTCCTTTCAAGACACTGTCCATTGCATTCAACTGCTCTTCCAAGTCCTTTGCTGTCTCTGACAGAATTACAATGTCATCGGCGAACCTCAAAGTTTTTATTTCTTCTCCATGGATTTTAATACCTACTCCGAATTTTTCTTTTGTTTCCTTTACTGCTTGCTCAATATACAGATTGAACAACATCGGGGAGAGGCTACAACCCTGTCTTACTCCCTTCCCAATCACTGCTTCCCTTTCATGTCCCTCGACTCTTATAACTGCCATCTGGTTTCTGTACAAATTGTAAATAGCCTTTCGCTTCCTGTATTTTACCCCTGCCACCTTTGGAATTTGAAAGAGACTATTCCAGTCAACATTGTCAAAAGCTTTCTCTAAGTCTACAAATGCTAGAAACGTAGGTTTGCCTTTCCTTAATCTATCTTCTAAGATAAGTCGTAAGGTCAGTATTGCCTCACGTGTTCCAGTGTTTCTACGGAATCCAAACTGATCTTCCCCGAGGTTGGCTTCTACTAGTTTTTCCATTCGTCTGTAAAGAATTCGCGTTAGTATTTTGCAGCTGTGACTTATTAAACTGATAGTTCGGTAATTTTCACATCTGTCAACACCTGCTTTCTTTGGGATTGGAATTATTATATTCTTCTTGAAGTCTGAGGGTATTTCGCCTGTTTCATACATCTTGCTCACCAGATGGTAGAGTTTTGTCAGGACTGGCTCTCCCAAGGCCGTCAGTAGTTCCAATGGAATGTTGTCTACTCCAGATGCCTTGTTTCGACTCAGGTCTTTCAGTGCTCTGTCAAACTCTTCACACAGTATCATATCTCCCATTTCATGTTCATCTACATCCTCTTCCATTTCCATAATATTGTCTTCAAGCACATCGCCATTGTATAGACCCTCTATATACTCCTTCCACCTTTCTGCTTTCCCTTCTTTGCTTAGAACTGGGTTACCTTCTGAGCTCTTGATATTCATGCAAGTGGTTCTCTTTTCTCCAAAGGACTGTTTAATTTTCCTGTAGGCAGTATCTATCTTACCCCTAGTGAGATAAGCCTCTACATCCTTACATTTGTTCTCTAGCCATCCCTGCTTAGCCATTTTACACTTCCTGTCGATCTCATTTTTGAGACGTTTTTATTCCTTTTTGCCTGCTTCATTTACTGAATTTTTATATTTTCTCCTTTCATCAATTAAATTCAATATTTCTTCTGTTACCCAAGGATTTCTACCAGCCCTCGTCTTTTTACCTACTTGATCCTCTTCTGCCTTCACTACTTCATCCCTCAAAGCTACCCATTCTTCTTCTATCGTATTTCTTTCCCCCATTCCTGTCAGTTATTCCCTTATGCTCTACGTGATACTCTGTACAACCTCTGGTTCTTTCAGTTTATCCAGGTCCCATCTCCTTAAATTCCCACCTTTTTGCAGTTTCTTCAGTTTTAATCTACAGGTCATAACCAGTAGACTGTGGTCAGAGTCCACATCTGCCCCTGGAAATGTCTTACAATTTAAAACCTGGTTCCTAAATCTCTGTCTTACCATTATATAATCTATCTGATACCTTTCAGTATCTCCAGGGTTCTTCCATGTATACAACCTTCTTTCATGATTCTTAAACCAAGTGTTAGCTATGATTATGTTGTGCTCTGTGCAAAATTCTACCAGGCGGCTTCCTCTTTCATTTCTTAGCCCCAATCCATATTCACCGACTATGTTTCCTTCTCTCCCTTTTCCTACTACCGAACTCCAGTCACCCATGACTATTAAATTTTCGTCTCCCTTCACTATCTGAATAATTTCTTTTATCTCATCATACATTTCTTCAATTTCTTCGTCATCTGCAGAGCTAATTGGCATATAAACTTGTACTACTGTAGTAGGTGTGGGGTTCGTATCTATCTTGGCCACAATAATGCGTTCACTATGCTGTTTGTAGTAGCTTACCCGCATTCCTATTTTCCTATTCATTATTAAACCTACTCCTGCATTACCCCTATTTGATTTTGTGTTTATAACCCTGTAGTCACCTGACCAGAAGTCTTGTTCCTCATGCCACCAAATTTCACTAATTCCCACTATATCTAACTTCAACCTATGCATTTCCCTTTTTAAATTTTCTAACCTACCTGCCCGATTAAGGGATCTGACATTCCACGCTCCGATCCGTAGAACGCCAGTTTTCTTTCTCCTGATAACGACATCCTCCTGAGTAGTCCCCGCCCGGAGATCCGAATGGGGGACTATTTTACCTCCGGAATATTTTACCCAAGAGGACGCCATCATCATTTAATCATACAGTAAAGCTGCATGCCCTCGGGAAAGTGTTAGCTATGATTATGTTGTGCTCTGTGCAAAATTCTACCAGGCGGCTTCCTCTTTCATTTCTTAGCCCCAATCCATATTCACCGACTATGTTTCCTTCTCTCCCTTTTCCTACTACCGAACTCCAGTCACCCATGACTATTAAATTTTCGTCTCCCTTCACTATCTGAATAATTTCTTTTATCTCATCATACATTTCTTCAATTTCTTCGTCATCTGCAGAGCTAATTGGCATATAAACTTGTACTACTGTAGTAGGTGTGGGGTTCGTATCTATCTTGGCCACAATAATGCGTTCACTATGTTGTTTGTAGTAGCTTACCCGCATTCCTATTTTCCTATTCATTATTAAACCTACTCCTGCATTACCCCTATTTGATTTTGTGTTTATAACCCTGTAGTCACCTGACCAGAAGTCTTGTTCCTCATGCCACCAAATTTCACTAATTCCCACTATATCTAACTTCAACCTATGCATTTCCCTTTTTAAATTTTCTAACCTACCTGCCCGATTAAGGGATCTGACATTCCACGCTCCGATCCGTAGAACGCCAGTTTTCTTTCTCCTGATAACGACATCCTCCTGAGTAGTCCCCGCCCGGAGATCCGAATGGGGGACTATTTTACCTCCGGAATATTTT
This sequence comes from Schistocerca americana, assembly GCF_021461395.2. Classification (NCBI taxonomy): domain Eukaryota; kingdom Metazoa; phylum Arthropoda; class Insecta; order Orthoptera; family Acrididae; genus Schistocerca; species Schistocerca americana. The sequence continues at coordinate 125,264,312 of NC_060121.1, forward strand.
ACCCAAGAGGACGCCATCATCATTTAATCATACAGTAAAGCTGCATGCCCTCGGGAAAAATTACGGCTGTAGTTTCCCCTTGCTTTCAGTCGTTCGCAGTACCAGCACAGCAAGGCCTTTTTGACTATTGTTACAAGGCCAGATCAGTCAATCATTCAGACTGTTGCCCTTGCAACTACTGAAAAGGCTGCTGCCCCTCTTCAGGAACCACACGTTTGTCTGGCCTCTCAACAGATACCCCTCCGTTGTGGTTGCACCTACGGTACGGCTATCTGTATCGCTGAGGCACGCAAGCCTCCCCACCAAAGGCAAGGTCTGTGGTTCATGGGGGGGCATGTAAATTTATGGGAAACAATCTGTGGCAAAGGAACATACAAAATTTTACATTAAGTAGTACAAAGAATAATATATACAAAATTGTACAAAAAAGTACAAGGAAATAATACATGGTCATACAAGACACAGTAATACAACTTTTTATACATGTATAGTAACCGTATTGTAACTGTATAGTCTGTTTACCCTAAAGGCCCGTCCACACGCAACGATCTGTCTGCGCAAATGTCTGAGCACATCACATCTGCGCAGGCACATCGTTGCGTGTGTACAGAAGATGTGCACCAACCTGAGGTGTGTGGAAACCTGGAAGTTGGAGTTGGAGGTTTGAGCGAAACCTCTCAAATCTATGGGTTCAAACCACATCTGCGCAGACAAGCTGGAGCGCGTGGACAGGAGATCGCCGCAAATCTGGCGCGAAACATCTGTTTGCTCAGTATTTGTACGCACAGGGCATTAAAATGGCTGATACTCGTCAGTGTTCTCGAGAGTTTGTAAGCGAATTCATTGAAATATATAGAAACCACCCATGTTTGTGTAAGGTTAAAAGGAAAGAATATAGTGACCGACACAAAAAGACAGCAGCATACAATGCTCTAATTGAAAAATTGCGGGCAGTTGACGCCTCGGCAAACAGAGAAACAGTAATTATAATGATAAAAAAAATTCGTTGCGAACTCTGTCTAGAATTCAGAGTGGAGTTTTGTATCCTGTAACAAAAGTTTGTAACGGGTTGCTTCTACACAGTAGCGAACTGAAAACGCCTACTCAGAAACAAAGTAAAGCATAGTTCACTGGCCATGTAGGTATACAATCTCTAATAATATAGGCCTACTGTGTTTCAAACACGTCTACAACACCAAAAATATTATCTGTAACTTGGCAGACTTAATTTACTTGACTTGCCTTCATGAACTCATCCCTCAGGACAGCGTAAATAGCTTCACATGTGTTGGGTATTATTTCACTCAACGCTTGTTTCGATATTGCAGTTGAAAATTCCAAATCCTTGTAGCTCATTCCTGTTGCTAGGAATCTTAATGTTACCGCCAGCCGTTCATGAGGAGAAATTGCCCTTCTCATACAAGTATTTTTTCTCATAATATGAGGCGTTACAAGCTTTAAGAGATAATTATAAGCTTCGACATCCACCCGTAAATAATTTCGCCAGTCGTTAGGTTCGCCCTGCAACTCTCGCAGTAAATTTACGTGAGAAAACTGCTTTCGCTTTAGCAGCCACTGTATACACCATTTCTACCGCTTTCTCTGTTTCCTGCGGTTGGTCTGAATGTTTTTTGCAACACAAGTTGCGAACACAGACCACAACAGAACTTCCTCCATTTCTATATTTCAAAATAACTGAATTAAATTTTTGACGTTTACGGGGAGCATAGTCGCTTGCCACTGATATTTCTTTTCTACACCGACAGATAGGGGGTATGGCTAGACCCCGGGTCAAGTCAGGAGTTGCTTGTGGCGTGTGAACACACCACATTTGCAGCGATCTTTTGCATGTATAGACATCTGCGCCGATGTCTGAGCAGACAGATCGTTGCGTGTGGACCAGGCTTAAGGCTTTACTTTCTTCTTCCCTAAACAGGAAGCCCTTATATTCACTACAGTAATTCAGTAAAGATTTTACCACACTCAAACAGCTATCCATCAGATTTAAAAAATTAACAGAAACTTTAGGGGATGAGAGACTTTGTTCTCAGTTTTGCCTTAATATAGACATTTCAGAATTATTTATTGGCCTAAATTCTCATTTATTGAGTAAAAACACTGTTCAAGTAGAAATTCTTTAAATTCTACATTAAATCTGTTTTCATCTTCTAACTTTCTGATGTTGGCTGGCAGTATATTATAGAGTTTTGTAGCATATGGCTCACATGTCTTTGTGTGCGTGTGTTCTTTCTGTTTGCTGCGTATGGAGTGCTGTGCTATTTCGAGTATTGTAGTTATGCAAGTCGACATTTGTCTGAAAATCTGCAAGGTGGGCCCTAACATATAAAACACATTTGTATATATGCACAGAAAGCATTGTTAGTACTTTAAGCTTGTTGAATAAGCGATTCCATTGTGTCTCTGGATGACTGTGTTATCATCCGGATAGCCCTCTTCTGTAACAGAAAGATTTGTTTTAGACGGCAAGCAGTTGAACCCCAAAATATTATTCTGTATGTTGCAAGAGACTGAAAATAGTCAAAATATGACATCCTGACACCCTCTGCAGTACAAACATTAGCAATAATTCTAACAAGGGAACCTCCCCACCGCACTCCTCTCAGTTTTAGTTATAAGTTGGCACAGTGGATAGGCCTTGAAAAACTGAACACAGATCAATCGAGAAAACAGGAGGACGTTGTGTGGAACTATGAAAACATACCTAAAATATACAAACTGATTAGTCTATGTGCAAGATACGCAACATTTAGGAAAATATGAGCTCAGATGCGCCGTGGTCCTGTGGTTAGCGTGAGCAGCTGCGGAGCAAGATGTCCTTGGTTCAAGTCTTCCCTCGAGTGAAAATTTTAATTTTTTTATTTTCAGACAATTATCAGAGTTCAGGCACCCACACATAATCAACTTCGCTCTCCAAAATTCCAGGACATGTTCAGATTTGCTTGGACATATACAAGATTTGACGGTCTACACACAGAAAAATTTGAAAACGTTAAAACTTATGTTTTGACAGAGCACAGAGAAAACTGTGCGACTGTGAAACTGTTGCATTCATTTGTTGCAGTTTATGTGACACACTCTTATGTTTTCATCACTTTTTTGGGAGTGATTATCACATTCACAACAAAACCTAAATCGGGCAAGGTAGAAGAATCTTTTTACCCATTCGCCAAGTGTGCAAGTTAGGTGGGTCGACAACATATTCCTGTCATGTGACGCACATGCCGTCACCAGAGTCATATAGAATTTATCAGACGTGTTTTCCTGTGGAGGAATCGGTTGACCTATGACCCTGCGATCAAATGTTTTCGGTTCCCATTGGAGAGGCACATCCTTTCGTCTACTAATCGAACGGTTTTGCGGTGCGGTAGCAAAACACAGACACTAAACTTATTACAGTTAACAGAGACGTCAATGAACGAACGGACAGATCATAACTTTGCGGGAAAAAAAAAGAAAGTAAAGTTTCACTTGAGGGGAGACTTGAACCAAGGACCTCTCGCTCCGCAGCCGCTCACGCTAACCATGGAACCACAGCGCTCTTGTCTTCATAGTATCCTTGATGTTGCCTATGTTAGCCATGGACTACTCAGTTTGTATATTTTGCTTATTTTTTTCATAGTTCCACACAACTTCTTCCTGTTTTCTCGATTGATCTGTGTTCAGTCTTTCAAGGCCTATCCACTGTGCCAAATTATAACTAAATATGAGGGGGGTGCGATGGGGAAGTTCCCTTGTAAGAGCAAAACGAGCTGAGTTAAGTTTCTGCACAAGATTCATTAAATAATCATTAAAATTAAGATTTTCATCTACACGAATCCCCAGCAATTTTGTTGATGCAGCTCTGTCTATGGCCTTGACACCCAATAAGAGATCAGGATTTACATTTTGATTTATTTTACAAAACTGCATATAATTTGTTTTATTTGCATTTAATGTCAACCGGTTTGCATTGCACCAAGTGTGGATATTCTTTATTACTTGATCAGTAGTTTTTTGCAGCATTTGCTTTGGTGCACCTATTATCACGCTAGTGTCATCTGCGAATAGTATGGCCTTTGCTGCTCCATATGAGGTGTGAAAGTCATTTACGTAGACAAGGAATAAAAAGGGGCCTAGAACACTGCCTTGCGGCACTCATATTTCCACTTTTTTTTTGCATCTGATACTAAATTTATTTGTGGTTGGAGTAATCTGACATCAGTCCTACAATCAGTGTTCTGTTTTTTAGGTATGATTTAAACCACTTTTTCTCTGTCCTATGAATACCTAATACTTCCAGTTTTTCTAAAAGAATGCCACGATTGGCAGTGTCAAATGCTTTGGAGAGATCTAAATTTATTCCTACTACGCTGTTGTCTTGTTTTAGATTTTTGATTATTTGTTCAGTGTAGCACATCAGCACTTTTTCTGTATTTTTACCTGTCTGGAAGCCACGTTGATTTCTATTTAGTAAATTACGGTCATTCAGATATTTGTTGATTCTGTGTTCCATTAATTTTTCTGTTATGTTGGAAAATGATGGAAGAAGGGATACTGGCCGGTAGTTGTCTATCTTATACATGTCGCTGTTTTTGAATAATGGCTTTACTTTCGACATTTTCATCCTTTCTGGAAACACTCCTTCACTAAATGATAAGTTGGCTATGCATGCCAAGACTCTTGCGATTTTTTGCAGCTGTCATTGTTATAAACAGGCACCTCATCTAGTCCTGCTGACATTTTAGGTTTCAAGCTTTTCATTGCTTTAAACACTTCATGTTCATCTGTTGGATTATCCTCATGCTACAAGCAGCTTTTAGAAATTCAGGTTTTTCTTGTATTGTAAATTTCGAGCTTAATGAAGTTGTTGCATTTATGAAATAATTGTTTATGTAATTTGCTAAATCTTGTTTTTTTTAAAATATTGACTTTTTTGTGTTTTTGAGAATGATATCCTGGTCTTCGCATCTCTTTCCTGTTTCAGTCTTTGCAGTAGCCCATATGGCTTTTGATTTGTTATCAGACTGTCTTATTAAGTTCTCATAACTTAAAAAAAATTTTGCCTTGGCAATTACTTTTAGATATACTCTCTTGTTATTCTTAATATATTCCATGAACTGTGGATTTGTAGATGTCTTTAATTTAGAATTTAGTCACTTCAGTGTTACACAAGAAGTTTTAGTGCCAACTGTGATCCAAGAACTTGTCTTTTTATTGTGATGTGATGTGATTCTTGACATCTTCTTTGGA